>NC_057803.1:524992841-525053933 GCF_018294505.1 Triticum aestivum | reverse complement strand
CGCCCCGACGCCGCTGCCCCACCTCGACCCCGCCGCCTCCACACCACCGTCGCCGGGGCACCCGTCCTCCCTCCGCGGCCTCTCCGGCTGCTACGAGTGCCGCGCCATCAACGTCGAGCCCGTCTCAAGGTCTGCCGCCTGCTCTGCAATTCTCTGTTTCTTCCATGGGATGACACATGACAGTGCTTTAGTTCATGTACTCCCTGCATAAAGAAATATTAGAATGTTTAGATCGCGTAAAGAAATATAAGAGTATTTAGATCACTAAAGGGGAGTATATAATTAAGGGTCGGTTCTCTTTGGGCTAGATCACGTCAAGAAATATGAGAATGTTTAGATCACTAAAGGAGGGAGTATATATTAAGGGTCAGTTCTCTTTGGGCCTCTGGATGGATATAAGTTGGGTAGAGCCAGTTCTTTTAGGGTTATTGGGTGATTGTCAAAATAAACTTAACTACTTTTTCTGTTTTATTTACTCTGCATATTAGTTTGACCTAAGTCAAATTTTATGAAGCTTCGCCATTAGTCTTCGATATTTTTGTGGGATTATATAGAATTTTTGCAAAACATATATAGGAGATCAACATTATATATGCATGTGGTGAAGATTTTTCTGGTGCAAATCATGTAATAAAGAACTGAAAGGGAGTCAGTTAGTATGGCCACCTAAAGTTCGGTCCAGGATGGACGAAGCTCCAAAAGTTTGAATTTGAGATCGAGGGAGAACTTCTGGGGTTCTGTTGTGGGTTATGATTCCTCGTACAATGCTCACAACCTGAATAGATATGATTTTCTGTTGTGAGAAGTTGAAGGATTTGAGGTTGGCTCCTGTTGAAACTTGGCTAGAGATACAACTTTGTTTTGTCATTGGGAAGTGTAAAGCATTGGAGAAGATTTATTGTTGATGCTCACACCTCCAGAATATTTAGTTAAAACCTTCTGCTGAACTCATTAAGTTGTTGACTGCGCATTATGGAGAAAATTGTATTTCTGCAACCAGATTCAGCTACTGTCGTTACAACACTGTCTTTTGAGTAAATTGAGACTCCACATCATCACTGACATCGCAGGGCCATTTCTGTCAGATCCGTTGTCGAACTCCTCTAACTTGGAAACTTGGGTTATGTGTTACTCTTTCTTCTGAAGTTGTGCTTCTGTGTTATAAATCTCTGAAGTTGTGGTTCTGCAAAAATTGTGCCGCTGAAGTTGTTTGTTAGTGCTTCAAGTTATTTATCTTCTTTTAGGTTATTTATCACTTGTGTTATTATTATACATCTTGTGCTTCTGGGCCAGTTAGAGTATCCATCGATCATATTTGAACCTAATAACAATTCATTCATCTCCATACCACTGCAGACACATCAGAACAGAGGCACTTCATCACCCACGGCTGAGAAAGCAAGGTAGAATCACCACTGCATACATACTATTTCTCTTTTTTTTCTGTTCTTTTCAGATCAATATTGTTGTGATCTTTCATGTCTTTTATAATAGGGAAAATGGTTGTATATGATAGACATCGAACCGTTTCTGTAAACTGAGTACTAACTGAGTTCCCTAAAAAAAGAACCTTAGTACTAACTGAAATATGATGGAACAGAAAATACAATGAAATCAATACGGAACATGCTAGATAAATATTGCCATGAAACCAGATGACACTGATAATTTTAGTGGAAAACAAAGGACTCTTCTGTTATTTTTAGTGAAAAGTTGGTCCACCGACCACTCACATATCCAATTTCCATGATCCTCAACGGAAGTCAGAAACACAACATATCCATGGACTTCTCATTGTTCAAAATCTTCTCTTAGGATTAACCACAACAGCATATCGGGGGTTCAGGAATCAAAATATCAGTTACATCAAGAGTTAGCAATGACCAAACTGGCATGTAACAGGGACACTATAAAAGATAGCCAACATCCAGTTAGGCCAACATAACAGTGAACAAAACTACTGTCAATCAGCTCAGTTCTAGTGCTGTTGGATTTTTCTCGATTGTATTCTTGCAGTTTTGAAAATTCAGTTTATTCGGTTACTGCAAATTCAGTTAATTCAGTTAGGCACACAAATTTCAGAACTTTTGTGTGCCCTAGTACTTGGTGTTTGTAGAAAACCAGGAGTGTCAATGGGACTAGAATTCACTTGTTCTTATATGGGTTTGTAAAACTTGTTCATGTACTGAACTACTAATGCCTTGTGATGCTCTGAATTACTTGTGATGCCTCTGAATTACTTGTGATCACATTGAGAAAGACTTGTAAAGATGATGATCATCTTTAACAGAAAACAATTTGTGATGATTTTGCTAGTTTGCTGGGTTTTGTCTCCGACCATCGTGTCGTGATGATTTTGCAGGTACCTCGAGAGGCCCTTGAGTTTGCCGGAATGTCGATTAACTTCCGTTCCGGCAAATTCGGGTACTCCATATGTCCTATTTTCAGCAAAGGTCATGCTGAAATTTTCCGTGAATTTTAGCATGACTTTGCTAAAAATAGGACATATGGGGTACTTGTGACTAATGCATGGGCCGGGGTATCTTAGTAGTTAATTAAGTAGGATCAAGTGCCCCGGCGTACTTGTGACTAATGCATGGCTTTTAGGGTGCCTCGGTGTCGATAAAAACCGAAATGATGAAAAGTTAGGCTTTTAGGGTGCCTTGGCGTCGAAAAACCCTCAATGATAAAAGCTTAGATTTTAGGATGCCTCGGTGTCGACAAACCCTAAATGATGAGACCATGATCTTGTTCCTTGACAATAACCAACTTTTTGACCAAACTTTGTTTCTATTTAGAGAGAAACATGGCCCACAACGATGAGGCCGGGGGTTCGGGCGGCAAGGCATTCTGGGAGCTGTCCCAGGAGATGGAGGAACAACTTCACTTGTATGAGGCCGCCGCCTTCCCCACCGATCCTGAGACCACGGATGGTGCCGCCGAGGATGACCACACTGATGCCACCACTAATGGTGCCGCCGAGGATGCCACCACTAATGATGGCGGCGCACGCACAGATAGCAGCCAGCCGAAGAGGCAACGGAAGGACCGGCGCCCGATCGTGCTCCGCACCCTCAAGGAGGAAGTTACTGAAGTGGACTCCAACGGGAATCCAACGGCGCCCGAACGAATAGTCAAGGGGTACTCGCTTCAGCTCGGGTGCATTGTCCGGAGCACCGTCTCGATCAACACCGAGAACCTGAGGCATCCTGACCGGGGGAATTTGCGCCACCTCCTCTTCACGAAGCTGCACGAACTATACAAGTTCCCCGCTGAATTTGAAAACACAAGCCTCAAAGGGAATAAAGTGAACAATGCTGCCCTCACGAAGATGAGCAAGGCCCTGTCTACTTGGAAAAGCAATGTGAAGAGAATGATCGAGAAAGGTGAGAGTTATGAGAAGATCAAGGAGAAAAATCCTTCGATCACCGAAGATGACTACAACGACTTCAAGATCAATTGCTCGAGCACCGCAAGCTCCCAATCAAGTGAGTGGGGGAAACAAATGCGGGAGCTGAACATAGGGGAACACACACTCGGTCCCGGCGGTTACAGAGTGGCGGAGCCTATATGGGACAAGGAGGCGGCGGACCGTGCCGAGCAAGGCCTACCGCCCCTCTTCGATAAATACGGTGACAAGCAGACCAGGAACTTTGTCAGGGCCCGGTACAAGAAGGACCCGAAAACAAAGGAGCTTACCACGGATCCGAAGACCAGGCGGCTTGAGCTTGTTCTGGTAAGGAATACACCCCCGCGTAATTAGCTCCATATGGTTGCATTCTAATTAATGAAGCCGAATTTCTAAATGGTTCACATTCCTTCCGCAGGCGACTGAAAGCAGTAGCGCGGGGTCGACTCAGAGCAACCCTTGGGACACCACTCTAAATAGGGGGTTGAATATAATGAAGAACAAGGATAAGCTCAGTAAGCCAACGTCAGCTGGTCGTGTGGCCGGCAAAGGCTTGTCGACAAAATGGGGGTCATACTATACCGCTGGTGTGCGGAAGGAGAAAAAGACCAGCTCGGAAAACCAGGCGCGAGAGGTTCAAGAACTCAAGGCACAGGTGGCGCGGATTCCGGAGATTGTCCAAGAGCAAGTGGAACAACGACTCGGAGCGACGATCACCGCCCTTGTGCCTACCTTGATCTCGGGGTTGAGTGCGTGGATTGCGGGCGGCCAACAGGGGCCGCCCCCGATTCCTAGCTTCACGGCCAGCAACTCGCATAATGCGATGGCGGGGCCATTGGTGCCTCCGGCGGAGGCGGCATTGGTGTCTCCGACGCTGGCACGGGAGCTTAATGCACCCGGGTGTACGCCGGCCGACACCTCTTCAGCAAGCGGCCGCTCCGTCAACTGCACGCCCGCCATTGGCGGTGCCTCGACATTAGCCGAGCTCGACGCCATCATCATGGTAACTAATTAAGCCTCTCTCGGCCGAGGACTTCATCTCCTTGCCTTTGACTGGGCATCCCTGACGCCCTACATGTTTTCGCAGGGCGCCGCCGACGTTCCGTGTACTCTCCTCCACTTCGTGAACAACGAGTTGGTCGATGTCGCCAAGGGCAAAATCGTTCAACCGGGAAACCCCTTGTTCCACGGTACCCAGATGCCACCCAACTTGTTTAGGGTTCAACTGGTTCGGGTGCTGCCAGGCTGCGACGACTTGTTACCTCCAATTCGACCCGTCGGGGCCGACGATGATGACGTGATGACCCTCAGCGCCTGCCTGAGCTGGCCCCTGCTTTGGCCGAAGAGCCAGATTCGTTTGGGGGCGGGGGACACCACCCCAAAGACAACACCGCCAGTCGTGCCGGCGCCAAGTCGGCCCCATGGCAAGACCGCCGTAACGGTGCCAGACATCCCTATGCCACTGGATCCAAACATGCATATGGCACAGGATCAGAACAACGACGACGACGACGATGATACATTTGGCAACGTCGATCAGTACTTTGCGGAGCATGGGTACGATGGCGACTTCATGGGGCCTCCTTCTCAAGAACCAAACCCAACAAAAGACGTGTGCGATCTAGCTCGTACCGCGGAGAAGCCAAGTTGCAACAGGCGCCGTCTGGCGTTCAGCTCTCAGGAGACACCTCCAGCTGCCGACTTCACCGAGCCTCAGATAGGCGAGGTGCGAAATATTATCAGCCCCAACACACTCAAGAAGGCGGTCTGTGAGCAGAACTCGGTCCCATTACAGGAGAAGAAGAAGGCACGCAAAAGAAAGACTAAGAAGGGTGCGAGCCAGCCGGCACCGAGTACGATCCGTGCTCAGGACGGGCCACCTTCACCACAGGATATCTCGAGGAGGGTGCATGTGGCGGGTAGGGCGATGCTACCACCAAATATGCTCAATGCTGCAACCGGTGCTATGCGGAGTCTGCACGACAGTGTTCTTTCTTTGGAGAAGCGGCGTCTCAGAGAGAAGGATGTGGCATACCCAGTTTTCGTGGCCAAGGTGCCAGAGGGCAAGGGCTTTGTGGATGGCGACATCGGGGGTACGATCGTCCTGCGGTTTGATGACATCTTTGCTATGTTTAACCTTCATCCGCTGCACTACACCTTCGTTCGGCTATTTTCGCTGAGTATGGAGATGCGGATCATTCGCGACAAGACCCCGGACATCGTGATAGTCGACCCCTTCTACATGCGTGCCAAGATCTTGGGCAGCGCTGGGGACCGGCAAGTCGCGAGTTCTTACCTCGAAGGCGTCATTCTGGCAAACCAAGATAAGGATAACTTCCTCATGCCTTACTTTCCCGAGTAAGTCCTCCCCTCAACCGGCCCGTAACATATGAATTCTTACTTTTCGATCGTTTTTCTTTTAACATTCCGTGTTTTCTGCAGTGACACACGTTGCACGCTCATCCTCCTAAGCCCCAAATATTCCATGGCCACGTATTTCGACCCGGACCGTCAGTCGAACGTAGACTACACAAATGTCAAGAAGGTTCTTGATGATGTTCTCCCCGGCTACGCCCAATCTGGAGGCACCTTCACCAGGCCTATTCGTAAGTACGGCAAGCACGTGTTCTCCCACAATACGACGTTCTGCTGCGTCAAGCAGCCGCCTGGCGGTCAGAAGGGTGCCTACTATGCCATCCATCACATGCGGGCGATCGTACGGGACCATCATCAACTTCTGCTACCGAGTAAACTCCAAGATTGGGCCGCGAGCGTGTCGGCAATCCAGGACGCGGACCTCCGACAAGAATTCTTTCGCATCTAGTCGGAGTTTGCGGAAATCATCCATCAAGATGTCCTTCGTACCTCGGGGCAGTTCTACCTCAGAAATCAACCGTCCAACAGTGACATCGACACAATGCTACAAATGCAGGATGACAACGCCCGTTCTTTCATGACTCCCACGATAGACGGCGGCTTCATCCACGCTCCGGTCCCTTGAGTCGAGTTGTCTAGTTCTGAAACATCGATTGGCTCATGTTGTAATTAAACTTTAATGAACTTGTAGTATGTCTCTTTGGTTTCGAGAGTCGTTCAACTTAGATGTAATCGATGCTATTAATGTCTTGCTTTTCTCTTCCGATCGTTCTGTTGCATAATTATATATTGCTTATGTATTGTCTGTGAATTGGTACTAACGGTTCGTTTGGCTAGTGCATAGCGATGCCGACATATGTCGTGTACAAGGGTAAGGTTCCCGGAGTCTACGATGACTGGGAGGAGTGTCGGAGACAGGTTCACCGATTCAGCGGTAACAGTTACAAAGGGTACACCACTAGGGCCGAGGCCGAATCTAGATACGCCCGCTATCTAGCGGGAGAGGGGAGGGAGCGTTGGAGGAACCGGATGAAGACGAGTTTCATCGTGATGATGCTCATCGTGATGACCGCAGCTCTCTTCTATGTGATGGTAGTTTAGATGATCGATATCGACTTGTAATGCAAAGACAAACTCGCTACTCGCGGTCTCGAGACTTGTAATATAATGTTCTATCTTTGTTCGGTCTTTTTAATTCGGAGACTAATATGATGAATTGTATTCGGAGACTAATATGATAAATTGTATTCAAAGACTAATCTTCTATTGTATTTGATGAATCTATTGTTGATGTGTGCTGTCTATATTTTGTCAAATTATACATTTTGTAAGCTGTGCAAAAAACAGAAAATAAAAAAATAAAAAAAAACTAATATTCATACTAATGGCGCATCACACGACAGTGCGCCATTAGTATGACAGTGCATACTAATGGCGCATCACCGGGTAGTGCGCCATTAGTATGCCGCGGTTACTAATGGCGCATCCAGAGGTGGTGCGCCATTAGTATGCCAAAGCACCTGGGTATACATGCCCCCTGGGAGGCATACTAATGGCGCACCCTCGGATATACTAATGGCGCACCAGGTGGTGCGCCATTAGTATACCAGATACTAATGGCGCACCAGGTGGTGCGCCATTAGTAAAAATTACTAATGGCGTGCTATCAATGGCGCACCAGTGATGCGCCATTAATGGCCATATTAGGTGCGCCATTAGTAGTGGTATTTCTAGTAGTGTAGTGTCCAGCTCTGCAAAATAAGCTTCCACATACTTCCATAGAGAGAATGATATTTACACAAATCTAATCTACTGACGTATCCCGTGGTGCGACACACCATGGCTGAGCCTTTATCCAAGTCGTTTAATTACCCACCTCAGTGTGGTATGCGAGGTGGTCCCCTTGGCACGTCTTGTAAAAATAGAGATCGTGTCCCCTTATTACGGGATTCTCATCAATACGGGCGTGGGTAACCCAACCACTTCTAGGACTCCTAGATCATAGGAAAGTCCAAACAGACACGGGGAGGACGCTTGATATCCACCCTCTTAATAAAGGGGCAAAGCTTTTACCTTTTCCCTCCCGTGCTTAATTGAATCCTTCCCCCGCCTCAAGATCAAACGCCCAAGGCTCAAGTCAGGTGCTCCGAACCTTCAGTCATGTCCGGATCCAGCCTTCAAGGCCGATGGATGCCCTCCTCCATCACGGAAGAAGACATCAAAAAGTTGAGAGAGGCCAGGTATCTGACTGCCGAAATGTCGCATCGGCTGCCTCCCCGGGGGCAGGCCGACCCTTCTCCCAAACCCGACGAGAGCGTCATGTTTGTCTCCCACTTCCTCCGAGGTCTAGGTTTTGCTCTGGATCCTTTCGTCAGGGGCTTGATGTTTTATTACGGGCTAGATTTCCATGATCTAGCTCCGGACTCCTTCTTGCATATCATGCCCTTTGTTGTCGTATGCGAGGCCTTCCTCTGAGTTACCCCCCACTTTGTCTTATGGCTCAAAACCTTTGAATTAAAGCCAACGGTGATCGAATGGCAACATGCAAAGTGTGGAGTCGCCTCAATACGCAAGATGACGGGAGCTCCATGGCCCAAAGGTTCCATCCCAGAGGTGTCTGCATTGTGGCAACAGGAGTGGTTCTACATCACGACTCCTAGAAGCGCCAAGTGGGCGGCCGCCCCCGTTTTTCGCTGGGGCCCTCCACCATGACTGATGTCATGGATCAGCAGAGGACTAAGTGGGGGTCCAGCCAAGGACGTGCCTTTACTGCAGAGCCGCATTCGAGATCTCTTCAACGACGATATCAGTTTGGTTGCGGTAACACAAATTATGCTGGTTCGTCAAGTCCAACCTTGCAAACGTCGGCCCCTTCGCTTGTGGGAGTTCAATCCCAAGGGTCCGCGTGCCATTCAAAATTTTCTCAGCCTGACGCACGAGGATATGTATAAGTCATTCTTCGGACCTCAAGTAGAGTGTCCGAAAATCACCGAGGACGTGGGCTTGAGCAGTAACCGCGCCGCCGAACAGGTAAGGAATTTTCCGGCCGAACATATTATCTTTCCTGCGTTACGAAGTTATTTCTGAGAGTTTGCTTTTTCGACTAGGACTGGCTAAGAAAGGCGAAGTTGATTCGGTGTTCAGCCCCCCTCCCTGAGGGTTTGGAGAATCCGGTATTGGAAAAGATGCTCCTCACCACACCTTGCCTTGATCCCTTGAAGGAAGCTACTATGGAGGGTAATGCGGGCGGACGCGGGCCCCCAACACTGCCTATTCTGACCGAGGGAGCGAGCGTCTCCGTAAAGGAAGATGACCGGAAGAGGAAAAGGACTGCGCCCAAGAATTCGGAAGCCGAAGCTTCCAAATGGGAGAAGAAATCTTCCACCGGGGGCCCTACCTTGGGGGGCGCTGCTGCCGCACAAAGTCCGCGGGGGGATCAATTCTCTCGGGAGTCGTAAGTGACCCGAAAACTTTAACAGTACAGATATGCCATCCTTTTCTTCTAAGAAAATAACCACCGCATATATTTGTGCAGTTCGGGCCTTAGCCACTCTCAAATGAGCTCGTCTTCGGGGCGTCTTCTTCCAGAGATGATGGAGAGCGAGACGCCTCCTCCGGACTCCTACGCTCTGGAAGCGGGCGACCCTGAAGTGTCATCGCGGAGGGCCTCTCCGAGTGCGGAGAGGCCAGGAGGTGATCCAATTGACCCCGAGGCTCCCAGTGTCCGGCTCCCGAAGAGAGTAGACAAAAGAGTCCGGCGCCGTCTATTGTGCGATCGGACGTTCTGAGGGAGTTGGTGGGGCGAGCGGCCATCTCAGATGATCATCGTGTGCTGATGAATATGGTGATGGAGAGGATATCGTCCGCCAAAAGCGGATTGCATGAAGCTTTTATGAGTCTACTGACAAGCTTTGAGGATAGTAGCCCTGCACATGTTAGGTGTGCTCTGTGTAGATAGTAGCCCCTGAGACTCTAGTTGCTGTCAGAAACGATGACGAACGGAGGATCATACTCCGAGGTAATAACCATACTGCCTTTATGTGCAGGAGATGGAAACTCCGGTGGCCAGCCGGACTAGCCAGTTTGCCAGTTTAGAACGGCAGTTGGATGCGGCAGATGCCGACATCGATCTTGTTAACAGAAGGCTTGACGAGGCGCAGGGTAAGTATCCTTGTCTGGTAAACGCCACATAGGAAGAGTATGATGCCAGTGTTTTCAACATGTTATGACTGCAGATGGAGCTGCCACTGTTGAAGCCTTGCGGGCGGAACTTGCCCGAGCCAAGGAACAAGCAAGATTGGGTAATGCGGCTGCTTTGAAGGCAGCCGAAGAGTTGCGAGCCGAGAAGGCCGCACATGGCGAGAGCCGGAAGAAGATGGCCAATATGGCCGTAGAATTAAAAGCCGCCGTAGACCGTTGCCGGGATCTTGAAAAGGAGAACCAGGCGAAGGCGTCGGACCTTGAGAAGGCTGCTGTAACGGGGAAAGACCTCCGCTCTGCTATGAGGGCAAAGAAGGAGGAGCTGCGGGAAGCCGGGGATATTGTAGCCGGGAAGTCCTTTATGCTGCAGAGGAAGTACGGAGATCCACGGTATGCCCCTCTGGATCAGCTGTGGAGTTCGGAGGATGCGTATATGGATCTGGCGGCGAGCGCTGCCGATGCGGCCAAGTACTTCCAGAGTCAGACGGACCGTGAAGTAGACCAGCTGTTTTCGAAGCAATTCCTTTCTCCCGAGCGTCCACTTTCGTTGACGGACCAATTAGCCGAATGGGCCGAACTAAATAGGTAGTCTGGACTCTCCATGAGTTCTGTTGTGGATCAACTATGGTCGGGAAGGTCAAAACCGAGCAGCTATTTCAGCATGGTGCAGCAGGTCCTTGTTGTGGTACCGCGCATAAATGCGATGAAGAGGTCGGCGTGCATAGAAGGCGCATGGATGGCCTTTGCCCGTGCTAAAGCATACTGGGCAGAGATGGATGCTACCACTGTTGCGGCGCAGGATTCGGCCATAGGTCGAATGGCTGCTGAGCACTACTTTGAGGAAGTTCTTGAGGGTTCTCGTTTGATAGAGACCCAATGCTCAAAATATATTATGTTTGAATGACATGTAATCTCATTGTAAGCGAAATGCTTTTTAGATTTTTATGAGGCTACTTTTATACATTTGCCTGAAAGTAATGTGATGCCTCCTGGGCGGCCGTTTATGTATACATGTGTATAACCTGAAAGATTGCAGTCATTGGCTTCAACCCCCACGCATATAATGCGGAGGTGTTCGCAAAAACACGTGTTCACACTTAACCCAATGTCTTGGTCCTATTAAGGAGGTGATAGCGGAGCAAGCAAGGCAACCAGACTATAATGCTTTAACACTTTCACTTAGCCATAGGAGTTTGACAGTGGGGCTACTAGATAGCCCCTGGTGGCTCCACACTCTCCCGATCCCGGGGTGCGTATATGCCTGGCCGGAAAGCAGCCCTTCGTTAAGGCGGAGGAATTCTAACATTCCCATGTGTCATCGAGTGGTTGACCAGTCTCACGCTAGATCATGACAGTTAGTTTTCGGCTTTCTCTACTGAGGTGCTTGTCCGGATGAACCAGGGCACAATCGCAGTAGTTCTCCTGGTGCTACCTTAGCTGGTAAAGCAGAACGTAAGGCACCAAAACACAGGAGCCGGGCAAACCCAACATTTGACCAAAGACAATGATTTGGAGCTGATGCATATAGGGCCAAACTCGCGACGCCGAACACTCCCTAGGGTATTCGGTCTTTGTGGTATAAACCGGGCCTGAAGAATGGCCTTTGTAAGAAGCCCCTTGTGTCCACGTACGTGCATTGTTCTGGCGTGGCCACATGCCAAGACGTCAGCATCCTTCCCAACGGTGGATATGTATCAACAAGAGACAGTAAAAAAGGTTTACGCAGGGTCTTAATCTAAAAAGAATCCTTGGGTCGGGTCCCTGCTGCATGTCTGCCCCTGTGTCTCCGTTGTGCCATATCCTGGACGGGTGTAGCACGATGATCATCTGTAAAAGATAGGAATTTAGGTAAAAAGGTTGTCGTGCAAAAGGATAGTTTTCGAAAGAAACCATGTATAATTCAAGATAAGAAGAAATCGCCACTCGTCTGCGTGCATTGAGCCCCCTGTACTTTTGAAAGATAGGGGTGTGACCGTTTATTCGATATGAGTAGCGGCGTCGGACTTAATTAGTTGTGTCTGAGGTCTTGACGACCTATTGGATGCTTTTGCTGGTCCGGGCGCCTTTAGTGTGCGGCTGCCCAGGTAGCCTCACTTTCTTTGGCGCGCAGAGATCGCTTGATACTTTCGTGCACTGAAATGATGCCACGTGGACCGGGCATCTTGAGTGTTAGGGAGGCGTAGTGTGGTATTGCATTAAAGCAAGCGAAACTTCGCGTCCGAGTAGTGCCGGATAGCCACTTTTAAATAGAGCGATGTGGAAAGCTAAATGCTCGCGACGGAAGTTATCGGGGGAGCCAAATATAACTTGTAGTAGGAGGGAACCCGTACAACGAGCCCCTGGGCCTGGCGTTACTCGTTTAAAGGTAGTATTGCTATGGCGAATTTGTGTTGGGTCTAACCCCATCCCGCGGATTGTATCCTGATATATTAGGTTTAGGCTACTGCCTCCATCCATCAAGACTCGTGTGAAGTGGTATCCGCCAATTACTGGGTCTAATACCAGTGCAGCCCATCCTGCGTGCCGGATACTTGATGCGTAATCACGATGGTCGAAGGTGGTCTGTTGAGACGACCAGTGGCGGGAATTCACGGTGATAGGCACTTGGGTAAATTTTTCAGGGAGTGCCGCATTGTTTTTTCTCTTGATCACGTGTAACACATTTACTGTTTTGACTTTGGGTGGAAATTTGTTTTGTTCCCCTTTGTCTTGTTTGGGAGGTTCGTCCTCGTCTTCACTTGGTGTATCCTCCCCCTTGTGTATGGCGTTAAGCTTTCCGGACTGCTTGAAGACCCAACATTCTCTGTGGGTATGATTAGCAGGTTTGCTGGGGGTACTATGGATCTGACATACTTGGTCTAGAATTTTGTTGAGGCTAGACAGTTCATCCCTGGTGCCTTTGGAGGGCGGCTTTTGGTTTGGCCGAGGGACTTTGAATCCGGCATTTACTGCCGTGCCCTTCGTGTTGTCTTCTTTATTCTGACGTTTGTTATTGTTGTTGCGCCGTGATTTCCCGTTTCCATCTCTAACTTCAGATGTACTGGGGTCGCTGGTGCTGCATCTGGCTAGCTAGCTGTCCTCACCCACGCAAAAGCGGGTCATGAGGTTTGTTAATGCGGCCATCATTCTCGGTTTGTTTTGGCCGAGGTGTCTGGCGAGCCATTCGTCGCGGACGCTGTGCTTGAAAGCCGCTAAGGCTTCGGCGTCCGTGCAGTCGACAATCTAGTTCTTTTTAGTAAGAAACCTATTCCAAAGCTTTCGGGCTGACTCTCTGGGCTGTTGAGTTATGTGACTCAGGTTGTCCGCATCCGGAGGTCGGACATAAGTCCCTTGAAAGTTTGCCCGAAAGGCGTCTTAGAGCTCTTCCCAACTTCCAATGGAGCTTTCGGGGAGGCCTTTGAGCCAGTGACGAGCTGGCCCTTTGAGTTTGAGAGGTAAGTACTTGATGGCATGGAGATCATCCCCATGAGCCATATGTATATGGAGGATATAGTCCTCAATCCAGACCCCAGGGTCTGTTGTTCCGTCGTATGCCTCTATGTTTATGGGCTTGAATCCCTCTGCAAATTCATGGTCCAGCACCTCATCGGTGAAACATAGGGGGTGTGCGGCACCCCTGTAGCTGGGTGTGATGCGTTGTTCGGATATTTGTTGTGTTGCATTGTATGCTGGGGCGTGCTTCCGTGGTCCATAGATGGATCTTGTTGCACCGTCCTTTGGGTGCGAGCCCTCGCATGGGTCGCGTGTTGCATTGTGAGCGGCGTTGAATGCCGTTCTGTGGTGATAGAGGGGTCGTCTATCCGACCAGGTGGCTGCTTTGATATTTGGTTGTGGGGGGTCTGAGGCCTCCTCATCAAATTCGGGTAGCAGCTTCCGCTTTGGGTAGCTCTTGGAGGGGCGATTGTCGCCGTACCTTGCTACAGTGTTGAGTATTTTGCTCCATCTGAATTGGAGTGTGTCTTGTGCAGCCTTGAGCCTTCACTTCTTATTTTTGAGGCTCCTCACGGTGGCAACAAGCCTTTTACGGGCGTTCTGCTGCTCCGGGTGCCTATCCGGCGTTATGTCGTCCGGACCATTATCCTTGATTTGGTTTGTTTGTTCGGTTTGATTATCAGGATTGCCGTTGTCCGGCAGCTGTCCGCCCTGCTCGAGCGCTAGGTCTGTGTGATCGCTATTTCTGTCGGGGCGGGATTTGGGGCGGCACTTGCATCGCCGCTTTGACTGCTTTTCGAGGGAACAATCCTTTGGTGCGTCCTTCCGCTCTTCCTCGTCATCTTTTGGTGCGTCCACCATGTATACGTCGTATGACGAGGTGGCGTTCCAGGGCTCAATAGGCGTTGGTTGTTCATCATCTCCTTCATCGGCGTCCATACCATCAATGTCGTCGGAGTCGAAGTCGAGCATGTCAGTTAAGTCGTCGACAGTGGCTGCGAAGTGGGTGGTGGGTGGGTTTTGAATTTCTTCATCGTCCGTACCCCAACCTTGCTGACCGTAGTCCGGCCAGGGCTCTCCTGATAAAGAGAGAGACTTCAGTGACTTCAGGATATCGCCGAAAGGCGAGTGCTAAAAGACGTCCGAGGCTGTGAACTCCATGATCGGCGCCCAATCGGATTTGATCGGCAGGGGCGCGGAGGGTTCAGAGTCCGGAGAAGAATCCGGCTCCATGGAGTCACGCGTCTTGCAGAGTACGGGGATGGTGTTCGGCTCAACCGCTGTTGGGATTACAGCCCCCAAGGTGGCGTCCAACCGCCCATCCTCGATCGGCGCGGTTGGCTCCGAACTAAGGGTCGGAGCCAATGCGGGTGCGGCCTCCAGGGCACTGTTCGGCGGCAGAGCTAGATCATGCTCGTCGTGACAGAGCGCCGCGCTCGGCAGTGGTTCGAATCCATCGAAGATCAAGTCCCCGCGGATATCGGCCGTATAGTTTAAACTTCCGAATCTGACCTGACGGCCAGGGGCGTAGCTTTCGATCTGCACTAGATGGCCAAGTGAATCGGCCCGCAGTGCGAAGCCGCCAAAGATGAAGGTCTATCCGGGGAGGAAGGTCTCACCCTAGACTGCACCGCCATTGCTGGTCGTAGGAGTCATCGGGCCTGACGGCGACGGCACAGAGGAACTCTCAATGAAAGCACCAATGTCGGTGTCAAAACCGGCGTATCTCGGGTAGGATGTCCCGAACTGTGTGTCTAGGCCGGATGGTAACAGGAGGCAGGGGACACGAAGTTTTACCCAGGTTCGGGCCCTCTCGATGGAGGTAAAACCCTACGTCGTGCTTGATTAATATTGATGATATCGGTAATACAAGAGTTAATCTACCACGAGATGAGAGAGGCTAAACCCTAGAAGCTAGCCTATGGTATGATTGTTGATGTGTATGTTGTCCTACGGACTAGAAACCTCCGGTTTATATAGACACTGGATAGGGTTAGGGTTACATAGAGTCGGTTACAATGGTAGGAGATCTGAACATCCGTATCGCCAAGATTGCCTTCTACGCCAAGGAAAATCCCTTCCGGACACGGGACGGAGTCTTCAATCTTGTATCTTCATAGTCCAGGAGTCCGGCTAAAGGTATAGTTCGGCTATCCGAACACCCCCTAATCCAGGACTCCCTCAGTGGGTTTATGACCAAGTTTATATATGAACAATATTTGAATCTTCTCAGAATTCTTTTATGTATGATTGGTTATCTTTGCAAGTCTCATCGAATTATCAGTTTGGTTTGGCCTACTAGATTGATCTTTCTTGCAATGGGAGAAGTGCTTAGCTTTGGGTTCAATCTTGTAGTGTCCTTTCCCCATGAAAGTAGGGAAGCAAGGCAAGTATTGTATTGTTGCCATCTAGGATAACAAGATGGGGTTTATATCATATTGCATGAGTTTATCCCTCTACATCATGTCATCTTGCTTAAAGCGTTACTCTGTTCTCTTGAACTTAATACTCTAGATGCATGCTGGATAGTGGTTGATGTGTGGAGTAATAGTAGTAGATGCAGGCAGGAGTCGGTGTACTTGTCTCGGACATGATGCCTATATACATGATCAAACCTAGATATTCTCATAACTATGCTCAATTCTGTCAATTGCTCAACAGTAATTTGTTTACCCACCGTAATACTTAGGCTCTCGAGAGAAGCCTCTAGTGAAACCTATGGCCCCCGGGTCTATTTTTCATCATATTAATCTTCCAATACTTAGTTATTTCCTTTGCCATTTATTTTACTTGCATCTTTATTTCTCTTTACCATAAAAATACCGAAAATATTATCTTATCATATCTATCAGATCTCACTCTCGTAGGTGACCAAGAAGGGATTGAAAACCCCTTTATCACGTTGGTTGCGAGGAGTTTATTTGTTTGTGTAGGTGCGAGGGACTCGTGCGTGGCCTCCTACTGGATTGATACCATGGTTCTCAAAAACTGATGGAAATACTTACGCTTCTCTGCTGCATCACCCTTTCCTCTTCAAGGGAAAACGAACGCAGTGCACAAGAGGTAGTATGGGCCTACATGGGCCATAGGGGAGAGGGGAGGCAGCCCACAAGGGTTGTTCGCGCCCCCCTTCCATGGGGAGTCCAAATTGTACTAGGGGAGGGGCACACCCCCTTTCTTCTCCTCTTCCCTCTCCCTTCCCCCTTTCCCTCTCCATGAGAAGGAAAAGAGGGGGCCGAATCCTACTAGGACTTGGAGTCCTGGTAGGACTCCCCTCTCCTTGGCACGCCCCTGGTGGCCGGTCGGCCTCCTCCCCTCCTCCTTTATATCCATGGGCAGGGCACCCCTTGGAGACAGACCAACTATTCCAAGCAGTGTGCGACGCCTTCCTCCACAATTTACTCCTCCGGTCATCTTCATGTAGTTCTTAGGCAAAGCCTTGCACGGATCACATCAC
Source organism: Triticum aestivum (assembly GCF_018294505.1). Classification (NCBI taxonomy): domain Eukaryota; kingdom Viridiplantae; phylum Streptophyta; class Magnoliopsida; order Poales; family Poaceae; genus Triticum; species Triticum aestivum. The sequence goes on along the minus strand of NC_057803.1, from coordinate 525,037,059 downwards.
CATCATCGTCACCACGCCATCGTGCTGACGAAAATCTCCCTCGACCCTCTGCTAGATCAAGAGTTCGAGGGACATCATCGAGCTGAACATGTGCTGAACTCGGAGGTGTCGTACGTTCGGTACTAGATCGGTTGGATCGTGAAGACGTTCGACTACATCAGCCGCGTTAACCTAACACTTCCGCTTTCGATCTATGAGGATACATGGACACGCACTCACCCACCCGTTGCTAGTCATCTCCTAGATAGATCTTGCATGATCGTAGGATTTTTTTTGAAATTGCATGCTATATTCCCCAACAATATCGCACACAACCTCATCTGGCTGACCATTCACTACTACAGGATGCTGCTAACGTGAAACTATGATCAGAGACCCTTCGATGAAACTGTGTGCGATGCACTAATCGCAAAAGGTGGTGTAAAAAACTTGTCAAAAGGTGCAAAACGTTTGCGATGGCGGAGCCATCAAACACGGGTCAGTTTATAGTTGCGTGTGTGATGCAGGTCATATGGTTCAGTTCAATTAACTGTTTACAATGAGGAGGAACCAAAAAAAACGGGCAGCCAGATGAATGTGTGTGATATACAGCATACGGTTCCCTCAGATGAACTATTTGTGATTAGGAAACACAAAAACGGTCAGCCAGCTCAAGGTGTGTGCGATATACAGCATGCGGTTCACTCGGATGAATTGTTTAAGTTGAGACAAGAGAACTGAAACAGTTGAATATAACAAGATGTGTGTGATACGCAGTAAACTGGTATGTAATCAGAAATGTGTGCGAAGACCGATAATAACACAGACGGTTGTTGCTAATAAGACGTGTTTGTTGTGGGATGGGATTGCATACAGAACAACAACATATATATACACACTTACAAGGACATGGTTGAATAACCAAATTAAAAATCCACTTACATAGGTGCCTACTACAACCATGGCATTTGCACACACCAAAGTAAACTATTACATGCATAATTACATAGGTGGGTACTACACACATGACATTTCCACACACCAATAAAGTAAACTATATATTACATGCATGATTAACTAGCATAAACGATCATCTGATCATCATCTACATCTTGTGACGCTTGCTCTGCTTGTGGCTTGATCTGGGCTCGTCGATTTGGGTAACGAGGCACTTCCTCATGTCAACGATCCGCCTGTGCATCTTGTAGCATGTGTACACGCTCTTGGCCGTGAACTTGAGGTGAGTTTCATCTGGTTGCCGCATCTAGGCCCTATGCTAGGATACGAGACTTATTCTGTGGGCATCGTGTTTATCTTTTCATAGTAGGCATCGATGATGGCCGAGGTGAGTTCAACCAAGGAGTCCTTCGTCATGCTGCCCCAGACCCTGTAGTGCTCATGGATTTTGACAAGGTTTTGGCAGGCCAAACCCGTAAACCTGAGCGCTTTTACATCGTCGGTGGTTTCCGCCGTGGAGAACTTGTGGTTGGTGCTGTTGACAAACCTGTTGAAATGGCCGCAAGGTCCTATGGCCATGCAGTAGTGGTAGAAGAGGACATGATGGCACACGCACAACTAGGCGACGACAACCTTCTGATCTATGCCGGGACGACCAGCGATGTATTGGAGGTCAATGCCGACGACCTTGTACTTGTCTCGAGCAAGCAACTTCTTAATGCTGTTGATGTAGTCGTCCACCACGGCTGGGTCGATAATGTACACCACTAAGAGATCTGTCTCCCTCGCGTGGGTCTCCACTCTATGCTCGCCAAACTCCATTGGAGCACCGCTAGACATCCTATCTGTATGTGTCGTCATGGTGTGCTTGTTGTGTTGTGGGCCGCGATCGAAAGGTTAAAGAGACTAAGGTTATAATGGCCATGGGAATTAAAGGGGAAGCCGGACGGCCAGGAATATTAGCAGGCCCTGATGGAAGTTCTAATTTGCATCATGTAACTCCATCATGCCGCACGTAACTGCATCGCGTGGCAACGCGTGTGATGCAACCGTATGCATATGGGCCCCCCAACGTGATCGTCCACACGCCCAACCGCTGGCAGAGCGTGCGCGAAGGGATGCGAGCAGAGCGCTCCGCAGTCTCCTCAATGGCGAGCAACCATATATATATATATATATATATGTAGACACACACACACACACACTGCAGGTTGCTGCTAACGCGACACTATGATCAGAGACCCTTCGACGAAACTGTATGCGATGCCATAATCGCAAACCGTGGTGTAAAATAACCGTCAAAAAAGGTGAAAATGTTTGTGATGGAGGATGCATCAAACGCGGTTCAGATTTTAGTTGCGTGTGTGATGCAGGGCATACGGTTCAGCTTAATTAACTGTTTGCGATGAGGAGGAACAAAAGAAACATGCAGCCAGATGAAGGTGTGTGCGATATACAACATACTGTTCACTCGTATGAACTATTTACGATTAGGCAACATAAAAGAAACGGGCAGCCAGATGAAGGTGTGTGCGATATACAGCATGCGTCTCAGTCGGATGAACTGTTTGCGTTGAGACAACAGAACATAAATGGTTCAATATAACAAGATGTGTGTGATACGCGGCAAACAGGTCTGTAATCAGAAATGTGTGCGAAGACCGATATTAACACAGATGATTGCTTCTAATTCATCTGTTTGGGATTGATGAATTCATCACCAACGGGTTCCCTAGTGTGGTCCGTGTTCATCTGATCATCATCTACTTCCTTGTATGTTAAGTTTCCATTAATTGATGGCGTTTTATGAACAGGCCACCATTTCCTGCCATTTCCTCACATGTTTCCCGCCACCCAGCGATATTGCGCATAGGCGGCACGCGACACACGGAGGCGACAAGCGCAGCCTGTAGCACATGCACATTTTCCAAGCATGCCAACCCATGAAAGCGCCGCCTCTGCCATCAACCTCGTCGGCGAGGAAAACGAGCAGGTTCCACGACCTGTTGAGGCCGAGGCGCTCCCTGGCAACACGATGGATGACGCTGTGATGCGCGTCGTCGCCAGGGTTGTGCAGACCTTTGGCGCATGATGCTTGAGTGCCGCAGATCAAGATAGGCATGACAGCGCCGACAGCCTGCAGCTCCCCACACAACATGATCGATGGCACGCCACAAAGCAAGCTATGCGCGTCCATGCCGATAGGCTACGGCTCGCCGCAAGGCGAGAACGTTGGAGCGCCACAGAGCAAGAGGCGTGGCGCACTGAATAGAAAGAGTGGATCCATCGGTGTTTGCCCGCTGTCGACACAACATCGCAACTGGGTACACATCCCGTCAGTACCCCCATTCCTTGCCAGGAGTGGGCAGAGGCCCTCAGTGTTGTACTTGCACCAGAGGCTGGCCACGCCATACTTGCACCGGACGCCCGCCACGCTGTTCAAATGGGTGCCTCCATTCGCCTTGTCCGCGACCCGCTAGATGCCAACACACTGGTCCGTAGGCTCGACCGCCTCCTTGGCCCAGGTGTGCACCTGGGCGCAATAGAGGAACATGGCCATCGCATCCTCGAGCTGGTGATCTCCGATGTAATAGCCAACTTGGAGCTCGAGATCACACTCCAGGTGTACCGTGAGCGTGTCAACCGCTTGGACGAACGCCTGCACGAGTTCAGGCAGAGCCAAGATCTACCGTAGGCAAGGGCTGCTGGTCATGGTCTCATGAATGCGTTTTATTTTGGAAAGTCGTTACGACGTGGATAGCTATGTATTCACAGCAATCATAGCATTGCTCTGTTTCAATGTGTGTACTCTGTTTGCCATTCTTATATGTTTTGTTTCAATGTGTGTATATACGCTTTCCATTCTGTATATGTGGATGATAACAGCTAGATTTAAATTAGTATAAAAACAGATAGAAAATGGAATTCATAATATATATATATATATATATATATTAATTGTTCATTAGTTCATCACTGAATATATATATATATATATAATATCATCGCATATACGTGATGATACTTAACTACTAGGTACAATGCATAAAATTGAAAGCGAACAATACTAAAACCAATAATCCCTCTTGGGGCTAGTATTCCGGCAGCCTGTTGCCAGCAACTCCCTGGTGCGCGGCGTCTGCCCAGTGCGGAGGCAGTACTCCGCCTCCTCCGCCTCGTAGTGCTTAACATACTGATCTTCCTCTTGCTGGCGGACACGTGCGGCCGATCTTGCCATTTCGTTGGGCGCCCACCGGAGCTCCTCGTCAGTGACATGCTAGAGCTTATTGGCCCACCTCCACGCAATGACGAGGCGCCTAGCGCCTATGACCTTCCTCGCGAAGTACCCGTCTTCGTCCACTTCCTCGGCACGACGACGCGCCCGCCCCCAAATCTTCGCCGCCTCCTTTTTCCAGGCGGCGTCACGGGCTTCACTGGCCGCCTGGAACCTGGCTTCCTCCTCCGCCATCTCTTCCTTGAACGCCACTTACCTGGCTTTCTTAGCCGGCGGCAGCGACTTCCACACGCAAAGATTTTACTGGGCCCAAAACCAATCCAAAGTGGGGGGGGGGGGGCTGGCGCAACCTCGTCAAGCGGCCCGTAGGGGTCCTCGTTGCTGCTAATCGAGTGAGCATCCTTGGGGGGCGATGACTCCTCGTCGGCGCGTGGGCAGACCAGCGGCGCCATGGCAGAGATTTGAGAGAGAGAGAGAGGGAGAGAGAGAGAGAGAGAGGGCGAGTGAGGGGAGGATGTAGATGAGAATACAGGCGGGACGACATGGGCAAGGTAGTATTTATTGGTGGCCGGAATCTAGATCGACGGGGCAGTACACACGCCGGTCGCCGGAATTTACGAGTACTGTAGTTTGAATTACACACGATTCCAGCAGCAAAATCTGTGTGTGAACATAATAGCTGACGGTTTCCAATGCAGAACCGTGTCTGATTAATGATCCCCACCACTCACCTACCAAACCTCGAGCCACGAGAAAGAGTTCCAATTGTGTGAGGCCAGTTGTCTTGCCAAATCTTAACATTTTCTTTTTCGAACACCAGATATTTACATCGTCTAATGGTTTTTTTAACTCGCACACAAGTACACAAAAATATGATTTTTCAAACCGCTATGGTTAGGCATTGCATGTAGATGTAGTTCAAATTTGAATTACGGTCATTAAATGGTTAGAAAATCTCTTAATTGTCTTTAGAAGGTAAAATGACCCCTGAAATTTTCGAAATTTTCACATGACAGATTTATTAGTGCACATTAAACATAGAAAAAAATTGAAGGCCATAACAGGAAGCTATCTCCCGTTCCTCATCAAACATGCATTGTTCCCTCTCGGAACCACGAACCTTCTAGTGAGTTTCTCCGGTGTGTGAGGGGTGTGTTTCCAGACTATCGTCAAACATGCCAATTTTTTTACCACATCATCTTGGTGTCATGACATTAAATCAAGCAAGATTTCATGTTTTTCTGATCATTTTTTTAATTTTTTGGAATTAAAATACCATGGCACTCCAGGCATGTGCCCATTCCTTGTGACCAATATGTTTGAAAATTCCTTCTAATTTAAGGTACATGGAATTAACTCGCACACAAGTACACAAAACTATGATTTTTCAAATTGTTATGGTTAGGCATTGCATGTAGATGTAGTTCAAATTTGAATTACGGTCATTAAATGGCTAGAAAATCACTTAAATGTCTTTAAAATGTCAAATGACCCCTGAAATTTTCAAAAATTTCACATGACAGTTGTATCAGTGCATGTTAGACGTAGAAAAAAATTGACGGCCGTAAGAGGAAGCTATCTCCCATTCGTCATCAAACATGCATTGTTCCCTCTCGGAACCACGAACCTTCTAGTGAGTTGCTCCGGTTTTTGAGGGGTGTGTGTCCAAACTTTCGTCAAACAGGCCAATTTTTTTACCGCATCATCTTGGTGGCATGACATTAAATCAACCAAGGTTTCATGTTTTTCTGATCATTTTTTTATTTTTTGTAATTAAAATTCCATGGCACTCCATGCAAACGTATGCATGTGTCCATGTCGTGAGACTAACACTGGTGCACATCGGTCCTAAACAAACAGTTTTTAACCCCTTTCCGCGACGGTATTTCGAACCGTCGCCAAGTGAGTGTGGGCGATAGGGGGGTCCTTCCCACACAACCCAAAAACCGTCGGGGATAGGGCCCCTATAGTACTCCTAATCATTTTGGCTCGCATTGCCATCGCAGTCGGTATTCTGTGGTGCTATCTTTACGATGCACGGCCCATCACAAATGGTACACTATTATAGAACATGTATGATGCACGACCCGTCACAAACGGTTCACCGTTAAGAAGATTAGCTAATCATCGTATGAGTGTCGGACAGGATTATGAAACGTCGAACTATCGTAACATCATCTTACACAACAACTATCACACACGCTACTTGATACGTATCCAATGTATCTATAATTTTCGATTGTTCCATGCTATTATATTATCTGTTTTTGTTGATAATGGGCTTTATTTTACACTTTTATATTATTTTTGGGACTAACCTATTAACCGGAGGCCCAGCCCAAATTGCTGTTTTTTTTGCCTATTTCAGTGTTCCATAGAAAAGGAATATCAAACGGAGTCCAAACGGAATGAAACCTTCGGGAACATGATTTTTGGAACAAACGTGATCCAGAGGGCTTGGAGTGGATGTCAAGAAACGAACGAGGCGGCCACGAGGCAGGGGGCGCGCCTACCCCCCTGGGCGCGCCCTCCCTCCCCTCGTGGCTCAACCGACCTACTTCTTCCTCCTATATATGTTCACATACCCCGAAAAGATTTAGGAGCACCACAGAACCATATTTCCACCGCCACAACCTTCTTTACCCAAGAGATCCCATCTTCGGGCCTTTTCCAGAGCTCCGCCGGAGGGGGCATTTATCACGGAGGGCCTCTGCATCAACTCCATGGCCCCTCCGATGATGTGTGAGTAGTTTACCTCAAACTTTCGGGTCCATAGCTAGTAGCTAGATGGCTTCTTCTCTCTCTTTGGATCTCAATACAAAGTTCTCCTTGATTCTCTTGGAGATCTATACGATGTAACCTTCTTTTCGTGGTGTGTTTGTCGAGATCCGATGAATTGTGGGTTTATGATCAAGTCTATCTATGAAAAATATTATTTATGATTGGTTTATCTTTGCAAGTCTCTTCGAATTATCTGTTTGGTTTGGCCTACTAGATTGATCTTTCTTGCAATGGGAGAAGTGCTTAGCTTTGGGTTCAATCTTGCGGTGTTCGATCCCAGTGACAGAAAGGGAAACGACACGTATTGTATTGTTGCCATCGAGGATAAAAAAAAGGGTTTACATCATATTGCATGAGTTTATCCCTCTGCATCATGTCATCTTGCTTAAGGCGTTGCTCTGTTCTTATGAACTTAATACTGTAGATGCATGCTGGATAGAGGTCAATGTGTGGAGTAATAGTAGTAGATGTAGGCAGGAGTCGGTCTACTTGCCTATATACATGATCATGCCTAGATATTCTCATAATTATTCGCTTTTCTATTAATTGCTCAACATTAATTTGTTCACCCACCGTAATACTTATGCTATCTTGATAGAAGCCACTAGTGAAACCTATGGCCCCCGGGTCTATTTTCCATCATACAAGTTTCCAATCTATTTTATTTTCCAATCTTTACTTTCAATCTATATCATAAAAATACCAAAAATATTTATCTTATTATTATCATCTCTATCAGAACTCACTGTTGCAAGTGGCCGTGAAGGGATTAACAACCCCTTTATCGCGTTGGTTGCGAGGTTCTTATTTGTTTGTGTAGGTACGAGGTGACTCGCGCGTGGTCTCCTACTGGATTGATACCTTGGTTCTCAAAAACCGAGGGAAATACTTACGCTGCTTTACTGCATCACCCTTTCCTCTTCAAGGGCAAACCAACGCAGTGCTCAAGAGGTAGCTAGAAGGATTTGTGGCGCCGTTGCCGTGGAGATCTATGCCAAGTCAAGACATACCAAGTACCCATCACAAACTCTTATCCCTCGCATTACATTATTTGCCATTTGCATCTTGTTTTCCTCTCCCCCACTTCACCCTTGTCGTTTTACTCGCCCTCTTTTCCGTTTGCCTTCTTTCCATATGTATCTTGTTTTGTGTTTCCATGTGCCTTCTATTTGCTTGTATCTTTGCTTGCTAAAAATCTATTGGCATGGATCCACTTAAAGTGTTCTACTTGGATCATCTTTGATACTTATGCGCTCGTGCTGAAACCCCAACTAGCCTAGTTGATGGGAAATCTTTAGATGAGCATGCTCATTTCGTGCGTCACCGTTTGTGTGAAAAAGGGATACTCTTATGGGATCAAATAAATAGATTGCTATGTTATGCTTGGAATCTTTGTGAAATTTGCGATCTAGCTTGTTGCTCTAAGAACCCTAAAAAACACCTCCCCATCCTATGTGAGTTTAATGATAATGAAATCTTATCTTCTTATGCAAAGGGTGTTTATAGTTACTACGATATCGAACAAATTTAAGAATTTTTTGCTTTTCAGGGTGGTTATAAAGTTGCTTCTTTTATTGAAAAGTATGATGTTACTCTCTACGAATCTGAAAATTTTGACATACCTAAATATTGCTATGAAAACTATGCTCATAATGTCTATGTCAAAGAATTCATTGAAAGAATGACCGTTGCTTCTGAAGAAAATAATGATATGCATGAATCTATAGATAATTATGATTCCAATGATTTGATTGAAATATCCCTTGATGAACATGATGCTTGCTATTATTGTGTCCATGATGCCAATATTTATGAAGATGAGTTTGCTTTAGTTCCTTATGTTAAACATGAGATTGTTGCTATTGCACCCATACTTGATAGTTCCTTCGATGAAAAGCATGATTTTAATGATGTTATCATAAATTCTCTTAATGTCAATTGTGTTAATGTATGCAAAACCCTAAGCTTGGGGATGCTAGTTTTGCTATGTCTACTACTTGTTGCAATGATCATGATATGGGTGATTCTTCTTATGATCTTGAAAATATATTTAAGCCCCATGATGAATATGAGATTGATAATAATGTTTGCAATATTATTCAAAGTGGGTTCAGAAGAGTGTCGACTTTAGATCCCACATATTTGGAGAATGTTCAATCTGATGAAGTTTTTGATAAAAGTGGGTTTGGAGAGGTCATGACTTTAGTTAATGTTAATCCCACTATTTTGGAAGAGTGTCAACTTTGCATACATGTGGATCTTGTTAAGAATATGTTTTATGATAGCTATATTGTTGAATTTTCTTATGATCCTACATGTAATTATTATGAGAGAGGAAAATATGGTTGTAGAAATTTTCATGTTACTAAATTACCTCTCGTTATGTTGAGATTGCTAGTGTTTCTTTCTGTTTCCTGGCATATGCGAGTTTTTGCTTGCTATGATAATTTGTTTGGCTATAAGATGCATATGCATAGGAAGTATATTAGACTTAGATGCGTTTGTCATGTGTTTTATGATGCTCTCTTTGTGCTTCAATTCTTGTCTTTCATGTGAGCATCGTTGAAATCTTATACCGAGATATAAGGCATTAAAGAATAACGCTTGTTGGGAGACAACCTGAGGGAGTCCTGGATTAGGGGGTATCCGGATAGCCGGACTATCTCCATTGGCCGGACTATCTCCATTGGCCGGACTGTTAGACTATGAAGATACAAGATTGAAGACTTCGTCTCGTGATCGGATGGGACTCTACTTGGCGTGGAAGGCAAGCTAGGCAATACGGATATGGATATTTCCTCCTTTGTAACCGACCTTGTGTAACCCTAACCCTCTCCGGTGTCTATATAAACCGAAGGGTTTTAGTCCGTAGGACAACAATCACAACATACAATCATACCATAGGCTAGCTTCTAGGGTTTAGCCTCTCTGATCTCGTGGTAGATCTACTCTTGTACTACCCATATCATCAATATTAATCAAGCAGGACGTAGGGCTTTACCTCCATCAAGAGGGCCCGAACCTGGGTAAAACATCGTGTCCCCTGCCTCCTGTTACCATCCGGCCTAGACGCACAGTTCGGGACCCCCTACCCGAGATCCGCCGGTTTTGACACCGACATTGGTGCTTTCATTGAGAGTTCCTCTATGTTGTCGCCTTTAGGCTTGATTGCTCCTACTATCATCGATAGCGATGCGGTCCAGGGTGAGACTTTTTCTCCCCGGACAGATCTTCGTATTCAGCGGCTTTGCACTGCGGGCTAATTCGCTTGGCCTTCTAGAGCAGATTGAAAGCTACGCCCCTGGCCATCAGGTCAGATTTGGAAGTTTGAACTACACGGTCGACATCCACGGAGACTTGATCTTCGACGGATTCGAGCCACAGCCGGGCGCGCCACACTGTCACGATGGGTATGACCTAGCTCTGCCGCCGAACAGTACCCCAGAGGCCGCGCCCGCATCAGCTCTGACCCTTGCTCGGAGCCAACTGTGCCAATCGAGGACGGGTGGTTGGACACCGCCTCAGGGGCTGCAGTCTCAACGGCGATCGAGCCAAACACCTGCCTAACCCTCTGCGCAGCCCGTGACTCCAAGGTGGCGGTCTCTTTTCCGGACTCCGAACCACCCGCGCCCCTGCCAATCGAATCCGATTGGGCGCCGATCATGGAATTCACCGCCGCGGATATCTTTTAGCACTCGCCCTTCGGCGACATTATGACTTCACTAAGGTCTCTCTCTTTGTCAGGAGAGCCTTGGCCAGACTATGGCCAACAGGATTGGGATGCGGACGAGGAAGAAATTCGACGCCCACCCACCACCCACTTTGTAGCCACTATCGATGATTTAACCGACATGCTTGACTTCGACTCCGAAGACATCGATGGTATGGACGACGATGTAGGAGACGAACATGAACCAGCGCCTATAGGGAACTTGAAAGCCACCTCGTCATACATATACATGCTTGATACACCCAACAAAGGCAATGGCGAGGAGATAGCGGAGGATGACCCCTCCAAGAAGCAACCCAAGCGCCGACGTCAGATGCGCCGCTCTAAGTCCTGCCAAAGAAAAAGTGGTGATACCGGCACAGGAGATAATAACACTCCGGATGGTGCCGAAGACAACAACAATCCCCTCCAGCAAGATTTAGAGTAGGAGGATGAAGGAGCCAGCTCTCCTGAGAGAGCGGCACATGGATAGGAGGAGGATGACAATTACATCCCCCCCTCCGAAGACGAGGAAAGCCTCGGCGACAATGAATTCGCCGTCCCAGAGGATCCCGTCGAACAAGAGCGCTTCAAGTGCCGGCTTATGGCCACGGCAAATAGCCTGAAGAAAAAACAGCAGCAGCTTGAAACTGATCAAGATCTAATAGCTGACAAATGTACTGAAGTCCTCGCGGCCGAGGAATATAAACTTGAGCGCCCCTCCAAGAATTACCCAAAGTGCAGGTTACTACCCCGACTGGAGGATGAAGCGTATGATACGGCTGATCGGCCACCTCGTGGCCGCGATAGAGAGGCATTCCAGCCAAAAGCTCAGCCTCCACCCCGATGCCATTCAAATAAAAAGGTATGGGGAGATACGCCAGACCTACGAGACATATTGGAAGACAAAGCAAAGCATGCAAGATCGATCTACGGATCACGACGGCGCACCACTCTGCAAGATGATAAACATCACGCCGAATACAGTAAAAGAAAATCTGGCCGGGCCGAACATAGCGGGCAAGACCAATTCGAGCTGCGTCGCGACATAGCCCAATACAGAGGCGCTACACACCCCTTATGCTTCATAGACAAAGTAATGGAACATCAATTCTCAGAAGGTTTCAAACCTGTAAATATTGAATCATACGACGGCACAACAGATCCCGCAGTATGGATTGAGGATTTCCTCCTCCACATCCACATGCCCTGCGGCGATGACTTACACGCTATCAAATACCTCCCACTAAAGCTCAAAGGACCAGCACAGCATTGGCTTACCAGCTTGCCAGCAGACTCCATTAGCTGTTGGGAAGATCTGGAAGCCGCATTCCTCGACAACTTTCAAGGCACTTAGGTGCGACCACTAGACGCCGATGACTTGAGCCACATAATTCAGCAGCCAGAAGAGTCGGCTAGGAAATTCTGGACTCGGTTTCTTACAAATAAAAATCAAATCGTCAACTATCCAGATGCGGAGGCCTTAGCGGCTTTCAAGCACAACATCCGAGACGAGTGGCTAGCCCGGCACCTTGTTCAGGAAAAGCCGAAATCTATGGTAGCTCTCACGACACTCATGACCCACTTTTGTGCGGGAGAAGACAGCTGGCTGGCTCACAGTAATAACATATCAAAGAACCATGGTACCTCAGATACCAAGGACGGCAATAGCAGGTCACGTCACAACCAACATAAGCGCCGCACTAACAGCGAAAGTACTGAGGATACGACAGTCAATGCCGGATTCAAAGGCTCTAAATCGGGTCAGCGGAAAAAGCCATTCAAACAAAGTACGCCGGGTCCGTCCAGCTTGGACCATATACTCGATCGCTCGTGTCAAATACATGGCACCCCAGACAAGCTAGCCAATCACACCAACAGGGATTGTTGGGTGTTCAAGCAGGCCGGCAAGTTAATTGCTGAAAACAAGGACAAGGGGCCGCATACCGATGACGAGGAGGAGCCCCGGCAGCCACACATCGGAGGGCAGAAGACGTTTCCCCACAAGTGCGGACGGTCAACATGATATACGCGACCCACATCCCTAAGAGGGAGCGGAAGCGTGCGCTTAGGGACGTATATGCGTTGGTGCCAGTCGCCCCAAAGTTCAACCCTTGGTCCTCCTGCCCGATCACCTTCGATCGCAGTGACCACCCCACTAGTATCCGTCATGGCGGATTCGCCGCACTGGTCCTAGATCCAATCATTGACGGATTTCACCTCACTCGAGTCCTTATGGATGGCGGCAACAGCCTGAACCTGCTTTATCAGGACACAGTGTGTAAAATGGGTATAGACCCCTCAAGGATCAAACCCACAAAAACAACCTTTAAGGGCGTCATTCAAGGGGTAGAGGCCCATTGCACAGGCTCAGTTACACTAGAAGTGGTCTTCGGATCCCCGGATAATTTCTGAAGCGAAGAGTTAATCTTCGATATAGTCCCGTTCCGTAGTGGTTATCATGCGCTGCTCGGGCGAACCACATTCGCTAGATTCAATGCAGTACCGCATTATGCATACCTCAAGCTCAAGATGCCAAGACCTCGCGGAGTTATTACAGTCAATGGAAACACAGAGCGCTCTCTCCGAACAGAGGAGCACACCGCAGCCCTCGCAGCAGAAGCGCAAAGCAGCCTCTCAAGGCAATCAACCAGTTCGGCGCTTCAAAGGTCGGCCACCTTCAAGCGCACTCGAGGCAATCGGCAAGTAGACCGCCTGGCGCGATCTGATCTCGTGTAGCAATATGGCGGCGACCCCAATCCCAGCCCAACGGCGAAATTCATGTCGCGCGTACATAATTACGCATTAAAAATACCATGGGCATAGGTGGGGAGGGGGGCACAACTGCGGCACGCCCCAAAACGCGGCCTAAACCGCACTAGGGGCTTCCCGTTTGGTTATTTTTCTTTTTTCTTTCAGGACCTTAATCTCTGGAAACATGGTCCGATAGCACTATTGCCAAACACATGATGGAGCAACCAAGGAGGCAGACAACTACGTCATACCACGGAATTCACAGGTTGATTATAGTAACTAGTGAAATATTCAATTTAATATCATTCCTCAGCTTGCCCTTGGAAGGGACATAGTCCTACTCTTTGCTTATTGCACTATCTGTATCACTCTGCTTTAACACAATTTTTTAATAAACAATGCATGACATTACGACTATTATTGCATTCTTGTTATATATATATATACATTTGGGCTATTCTTTACTCTTCTTGAACTGATGAATCCGAGCGGTTGTACTGCTTCCGTGTCGGGACCCCGATCCTAAGTCACACCGATCTAGCATGTAACACTTCATATCACCTTGCGGCCTCACGCACGGTATTCCCACGGGTGCCACCTTACCTGGACCGGGACCGTTTGCGCCTTTTGGCTCACGTATATGATAGTGTCGCTAGCATCCATATGACAGCGAACCCGGGCCGACATGACTAGTCATGAACCCAAAGTAGCACTAACTTACAGGGACAGGCATACATGAATCAACCTCGAGCATGTCGGTCAACAGCGTATGAATCCGGGCTGTAGCACTGGGCTAACAGGACTCCGGATGTCACCGCGTGACATTTCCCCGAAGGGACAGACACAGGAACGAAGTGAATCACATGCCGGCTAGTCAAGTGTTCCGGAGCAGTAGTGCTGGGCTAGCAGGACTCCGGTGAACCGGGCTGTAGCGGACTACTATGGCTCCTGGAAGCACAAGACTACATTTACCCATAAGAGAGGCTACCAGAGGTAAACAACTAGGTTGTTGGATCCCACACATAGCAATACACGTTACACGTACGCATAACATGCAAGTATGTGTTGTACAACATGGCATCACAACATAACTCAAACTCATATAGATAAAGGCCCAGAAGAGCCACATAGTATTCAATACAAACAGGGGTCTCATGACCCATCATTCAGAGCATACAAGCGACGGAAGCATTACATGTATGAGTACAGACAACTACAAAAGGAAAAGACTAAGAAGCCTGACTATACACGACCCTCCCAAGGGTACAAGATCGTAGCTGGGATACAAGCTACTCGTTGAAGTCACTAGTGTAACCAACTACAAAACATAAATAAGCAAATGTGAGTACAAAGGTACTCAGGAAGTCTTACATCAGAACTATCTACATATGCAATATTATCAACAAAAGGGGTGTGGTGGAGTTTTAACAGCAGCAAGCCAGCTTTGACTCAGTGGCTAACCTATACTACGAGTATCAAAAACTTCTTTGGGGTGAGAAGACGCACACGAGTCCACATATTCACCATGTCAATACTCCATTATGGATCCGTTCCCGTCTCCCTACGAGAAGGCCATCCATAGCACTCACGCTTATCTTGCAGATTTTAGAGTATCCACTTCAAATTGTCTATGTACTACATAAGTCCCCCAAGTTTCCATATCCGAGGAAAACGGCTATTCGAATAGATAATGTTGACCCTACAGGGGTGTACTTCTTCACACATGCTCTCGCCACTTATAGCCCTGTACACGTCATGTACCTCGGCAACCTTCAAGCGGAAGCCGAGCGAGGGTGTCGGCCACGACCTCACTAACCACACAAGTCTCTCGTCTAGGTTTATCACCTATTCGGGTTCCATCCGCAAGGAGATCCGGCTGGGGTGTCTCTTACGGCCCCAAACGATGTGTGCAGGGTTCCCAAGCCCACCAACCGGGTGCCACTTGGTACACCATGCCACGGTGCCTAGTTTGTCCCAAGCCCGTCCCGTCGGACACAACCTGGTAGACAAGTAGCACTACCTACAAACGCCAGAAACTAGTTGCAACTCCTGGACAGAGATCAAGTGGATTAATAAGCCGAGAGGGGCCGGATAACCAGAACCCAATGTGTGTTACTAACTGGACTTGGATAACATACACAGAACTCAGTGCTTAAGGACGGTTCCAATGAGACAACCCACAATGTACTCCTACATGGCCTCTCATCGCTACCTTTACCAAAACGTGTTCACACACTTAGCCTTTATCGGTAGGACATGTTCACCACTCCGATTCATTCTCGATGAATCAGACCTGACACAACTCTAAGCATAGCTGGCATAAAGAAAAACACGCATGAATGAGCAGGCACATCAAGGCTCAAGCAACTCCTACTCATGCAAGTGGGTTTCAACTATTTACTGTGGCAATGACAGGTCATGCTGAGGAATCGGTTCAGCTACCGCAGCAAAAAGTAGCAGTTTGAATCGTTGTTGTCCTAATGCAGTAAAAGGAGCAGGACTGAGAGAGTGGGATTTTATCGAGCTGCTCAAGGGGGTTTGCTTGCCTGATAGATCCACGAAGAAGCACTGCTCCTCAGACAGGTACTCGGAACACCTTCCAGAGTAGAACCTATCGAGAGGGGACGTTGCCGGCAATCAATAAACAACCATATGCAACAATATGATGCATGTAAATGACATTTCAAAGATGCTATGATTTTCCCTAATGCATCTAGCATCAATTTGATTAAAGTCCATATGTACCAAGGGTTCATATGCAAACCCCAAATTAAATATATAACATGCCATTATTACGTTTTCACTTATACAGCAAGTATAAGTTGGTTTTTCATGCATGAAACTAGCATAAATGGATTCCTTGCATTTTTCTGATGATTTTTCATATATAATTTATTTCATTCTGAGCTAGGGTTTAATTTCTATGATTTTTCGAAGTTTTAACTATTTTCTGAAATTCTCTGAATTATTTAAAATCCAGAAAAACAATTACTGCGTCAGCATGACGTCACAGAGGCGTCAGCAGGGCTGACCAGGTCAAAACTGACGTGTGGGGGCCATACGTCAGTGACACTGGGGTTAACGCCGGGTCAAACCCGTACTGACTAGGGTTTGACTTGGCTCTGGGGACCAGTGTCAGCGGCTGGTGGGGTCGCTAATCGTGGGGATTGGCGCTAATTAAGCCGCCACGTCAGCCTCGCCGGAGTTCGGCCGGCGACGACCAAACCGCGCGGCGGTGCTTCGCCGGAATGGGCTACAGGCGGCATTAGAGCGTGCGAAGGCCACCAGAAGATAGCCCGCACACGCCCGCATCTAGCTGGCTGCTCGGGAGGCTGCAGGGTCACCGGAAATGGCGGCCACGACCATGGAGGCGGTGGCCGGAGTTCGGTGGTGCACAGGCACGGGGCTACGGAGCACGAGGAGCCCGACTGGGGTTGTCTACGGCTTCCTAGCGTAACCAGGAGCACGACCGTGTGCTCGGGTGCGACTACCGCGAACTAAAGCAACAACGGCGAAGAGAACACCGACGGTGAGCTCACGGCATGGTGGGGACCAGAGCTAGCGAGCAAAAGCGAGAGAGGGAGGAGACGGGTTCGACGCGGAAGCTCACAGAGAGGCTACCGGAGGGGTCGGCGGGAGCGGGGACGGCCGATGCGCAGCGAATCGACGCCGAGGATCTCTGGGCACCGAGGTTGAAGAAGACGTCGGGGACGATGTTGTGGTGCTTCCCTGGTTGCTTGGCTCGGCGTGGATGAAGAAGACGACGGTGCGGAGCTCGAGGTCTCATCGGCAGGTAGTGGGGTGGCCGGTGGCCATGTCTACGGCGAGCGGCGGTCTCAGGTGTGCTCGGCGGCGCGAGGAAGAGGGGCCAGAGGAAGGGGACGAGGCAGAGGAAGGAGGGGAAAGTGAGAGGGGGTCGTCCTCATCTCCTGGGCGTGCAGGTGGACTCGGGGGAGGATAGCCAGCGCGAAGCAGGAGGTGGCGCGCTCGGCCGGGTGCGAGGTCTCTCCCTCTGCCTACTGGCAGAGGTTGAGGATGACTGGCAAGCCGCCAGGTGGCTGGGCTGGCCTGTGGGCCGCCAGGTAAGTGGCCTGGGTAGGTGTTTTTCTTATTTCCTGTTTTCTTTTTCTATTTCTGACATTTGTTTTGTATCCAAAAGAAATGTTAAAACACTTCCATAAATGCTGAAAATATTTGTGGCATGTACATATAATATTCTAGAGGCCCTTACCAATTCCCAACATTTTTGGAGCCATTAAAATATTTATATAATTTAAACAGCTCCAAATCAAATATTTATGCATTGATTCAAAAATCCAAAATGTGTAGTAAAATTGTGCCACCTCTGGTTGTTGTTCCCAACATTATCCAAAGAGCATGAACATTTTTGAATAGCATTTTGGGTTCATTAAAAATCCATTTTAAAGTTGAACCTATTTTAATTTGCTTTGGTGCTAGGGTTTGAAACATCCCCATTTCAATTTCATTTGAAATTTAAACATGATGCACAAAGTAAGCCTAGGACCATACCAGAACTAGGGATGTGACAACTCGCCCCCACTCGGAAAAATCTCATCCCGAGATTCAGGAGTTGGCAGAAAGAAAGCGGGGTACTCAAGTCGTAGACGATCTTCTCGCTCCCAAGTAGCTTCTCTCTCAGCATGATGAGACCACTGAACCTTGAGAAACTTGATCTTATGACGTCGAGTGACACGCTCTGCTTGATCCAGAATGCGAACGGGGTACTCTCGATAAGTGAGGTTATCTTGGAGATCAAGCATTTTGTGGTCCACTCCGCGGATGGGATCCGAGAAGCAACGCCTGAGTTGAGAGACGTGGAAGACATCATGAACTCGAGAAAGATGTGAGGGTAGTTCCAACTGGTAGGCAACCTCTCCTCGTTTAGTGAGAATGCAAAAAGGACCAATGTAACGAGGAGCCAACTTTCCCTTGATACTGAAACGATGGGTACCCTTCAGAGGAGTAACCTGAAGATAAGCCTTGTCACCAACTTCTTAAGCCACTTCCTTATGACGACGGTCATACTGGCTCTTTTGACGAGATTGGGATGTTTTCAAATTCTCACGAATGATGCGAACTTGCTCTTCTGCCTCCTGGATCATATCCGATCCAAAGAATTGTCTTTCACCGGTTTCTGACCAGTTCAAAGGTGTTCAACATCTTCGTCCATACAGAATCTCAAAGGGTGCTTTCTTAAGACTGGATTGGTAGCTATTGTTATAAGCAAACTCGGCAAAGGGAAGACATTTCTCCCAATCCATACCGAATTAGATAACACAAGATCTAAGCATGTCTTCGAGAATTTGGTTGACCCTTTCCACCTGACCACTTGACTGGGGGTGGAAAGCGGTACTGAAAGAAAGATGGGTGCCCATGGCATTCTGGAAGCTTTCCCAGAAATGAGAGGTGAAAAGACTGCCACGGTGTGAATTGATCTCTAGTGGAACACCATGGAGTGGCACTATTCGGGAGATATATAAGTCAGCGAGCTGACTAGCAGTGATACTCTCTCGAACAGGTAGGAAGTGAACCACTTTGGAGAGACGATCAATGACTACGAAGATAGCATTATTTCCTTTCTTGGTCCTGGGAAAGCCGGTGATGAAGTTCATACCAACTTTGTCCCATTTCCACTCGGGAATAGCTAAAGGTTGAAGGGTGCCAGCAGGTCTTTGATGCTCTGCCTTAATGCGACGACAAACGTCACAGTTGGCAATATACTGAGCGATTTCTCTCTTCATCCTAGTCCACCAGAACCTCTGGCGTAGGTCCTGATACATCTTTGTACTACCGGGATGAATCATGAGAGGGGATTCATGGGCCTCCTTAAGGATCAGTTGTTGCATCAGTTGACATTTGGGAACCACCAAATGGTTACCAAAGTAAACAACACCTCGTTCATCCATAGAGAAACAGCCAGCAACTCCCTTGGAAATATTCTTCTTGATTCGGGAAATTCCCGTATCATGCTTCTGAGCCTCTATGATATGATCCGTAATGGTAGGTTTCGCCAACAAGGTAGAAAGGAAACCATGAGGAGCTATGTGAAGGTTAAGCTTACAGAATTCCTCATGGAGGGGTGGTTGACATTGTTGCAACATGAGGTTGTTGCAATAGGATTTACGACTTAAAGCATCAGCCATGACATTGGCTTTGCCTGGGGTGTAGGTGATTCCTAAGTCGTAATCCGAGATCAACTCCAACCAACGTCTCTGTCTGAGATTCAGATCCGGTTGGGTGAAGATATACTTGAGACTCTGATGGTCAGTGAAGATTTTGTAACGGTTACCAAGAAGATAATGTCGCCAGGTCTTAAGTGCATAGACTACGGCTGCAAGCTCTAGATCATGTGTAGGATAACTCTCCTCATGTGGATGCAACTGTCGAGATGCATAGGCAATCACATGGCGATCCTGCATAAGAATGCAACCTAGTCCCTGTCGTGAGGCATCACAATAGATAACAAAGTCCTTAGTGAAATCCGGTGGCACAAGTACGGCAGCAGAAGTCAGGCGTCTTTTCAGTTCCTGAAAACTGTGCTCACACTATGGGGACCACTCAAACTTTTTATCTTTCTTGAGAAGTTCCGTGAGAGGTTTGGCCACTTTGGAGAAGTTTTCAATGAAGCAACGACAATAACTGGCTAGACCAAGGAAACTCCTAACTTGTTTGACCGATTTGGGTGGAGTCCAATCGAGAACAGCTTTGACTCTCTCGGGATTGACAGCAATGCCCTTACCGGAGATCACGTGGCCTAGATAGGTCACTTCTGACAACCAAAATTCACACTTGGAGAACTTGGCATAAAGGCGGTGCTCTCTGAGTTTTTCTAACACAAGCCTAAGATGTTCGGCATGCTCTTCCTCGTTCTTCGAGTAAATAAGAATATCATCGAGATAAACCACGACGAACTTATCTAAGTACTCCATAAATATCGAGTTCTTCAAGCGGGAGAAAGTAGCTGGAGCATTGGTTAGGCCGAAAGACATTACGGTGTACTCGTATTGACCATAACGAGTGACAAAGGCCATTTTGGGGATGTCCCCGTTTCTAACTTTGATTTGGTGGTAGCCTAACCTCAAATCCATCTTGGAAAAGACTAAGGATCCAGCGAGCTGATCATACAGGTCGTTGATCCTGGGGAGCAGATACTTGTTCTTTATCATGACCAAATTAACAGGACGATAATCTGCAACCATCCGATCCGTACCATCCTTCTTCTTGACGAAGAGGACAGGACAAGCCCAAGGAGAAGAACTGGGACGGATGAAACCGTTTTGCAAGGACTCGTCAAGTTGTTTCTTAAGCTTGGCTAACTCCAAAGGTGCCATCTTGTATGGTCTCCTAGAGATTGGAACAGTTCCTGGGATAAGTTCTATGACAAACTCTACATCTCTGTAAGGTGGGACACCTGGCAGTTCTTCTGGAAAGACATCTCGAAAGTCATGGACTACCGGAATATCTTCAAGGTCTGGAAGAGGGCTGGCATTAAGAGAATAGAGTTGACGCCTTGCAACTCTAGTGGAGACAGTGACTATATTGCCAGATGGATGTGTAAGTTGAACAGATCTGGTGTAACAATCGATCTTGGCATGATGAGCTGTCATCCAGTCCATACCGAAGAAGATGTTAATATCTGCGGAGTTGAGAGATATCAAAGAAGCAAGGAATACCAGTCTGTCAACAAGGATTTCATTACCATGGCTTACCTTGGAGGTTTTCCATTTGGAACCAGGAGTCTGGATTATTAGTGGAGTCGGCATATCACAAAATGACATGTCGTGCAACCGAGCGTAACCTTCGGATATGAAGGAGTGGGATGCTCCAGTATCGAAGAGAACTGAAGCTGGGTGACAATTGACAAGAAGCATACCCAGTACGACGTCAGGATCATCTTGAGCTTCTGTAGTTGAGACATGGTGCACACATGCTCGTTCAATGGAGGCTGGCTTGGTACTGATCATCTTGACTAATGTCTTTTCACGGCCAACATACCTCTTAGATTGGGGTGGAGTATAACTGGACTGAGGGCAATCGCATGCATAGTGCCCTGGTTCTCTGCAGGTGAAGCAAGTTCTTGAGGTAGGACGTGGACCTACATTGGCAAGTGGTACACTAATAGGCCTAGGTGGAGCACGTTGCTGAGTTGGGTGAGGCGCCACATAGGATGGCCTCGGTGCATATCGAGGTGGAAGAGCTGAGTTCGGAATCCAAATCCGTCGCTTCTGAGAGCCAGAGCGGGAGGAAGAACCCAGATCACGGTTGTGCTTTCGAGACTCCTCATAAGTGAGTTGAGCTGTCTCTGCATTAACGGCCTTGTTCACAAGAGCCTGGAAAGTATCACAATGATGCAGGTGGAGATCACGACGCAACTTAGGGTTGAGACCCTTTCGGAACCTAGCCTGCTTCTTAGCGTCCGTGGACACTTCTTCTGTAGCATAGCGGGCGAGGTTTCCAAACTCTCTACTGTAAGCATCAACAGGCAACTTACCCTGGGTAAAACTACAGAACTCTTCCCTCTTGCGGTCAATGAGAGCCTGAGGAATGTGGTGCTCACGAAAAGCCTCGGTGAAATCCTTCCACGTAGGAAACTGGCCAGCTGGAAGCATAGCCTCATAGCTCTGCCACCAAATACTAGCAGGACCTTCCAGGTGATAGGTAGCATAGGTGACCTTGTCACCTTCAGCTACGTTCGCAGAATGCAACTTGTGAGTGATGCTCCGGAGCCAGTCATCTGCATCGAGTGGCTCAATGGAGTGATGGAAGGTGGGTGGTTTCAGACCAATGAAGTCGGTGATGGAAACCAACTTCTTACACTGATGTGCGGTGTTCTGCTCAATCTGTGCCAGCAAGCGGTTAGTCTCATGCTTGTTCCTCTTGGATGCTAACAAAAACTCTGCCATAAAAGGCTGGTCAGGAGGATCCTTGTCCCTACCATCTCCGTGGTTCTTGCTATGAGCAACTGAACCTCGGTTAGCAGACGACATCCTGGCACAGAAACCAAGGAAACAAGGATGGAATTGGCATCGACATGAGGATGCGGAATGTAATGCAAAAGCATTGGAAATTCTTGAAATCCTAGGACAATTTCGGCAGCATAACGGCTGTAAATGCTCAAAAGGATTTTGAGACATTCATCAAAGGAATAGCATAATCAATCAGCATCATAATATCAAGGTTCTGGGTCAAACTGAGGACACACGGAAGTAGTAGAACTGTACAGAGACACAACCCAACTACCCTAAGACTTTACGGTTTAGTAACACGTCATCCTGAGAGATAGAGGAGAAGCCTAGGCCTTAAGCCTTGTAGAAAAGAAGAGGCTGACCCAGAAAGAATGACATGAGGTAAAGGAGCAAAAAGAGCCTTACGTTCCCTTCCACAATCAATTCCCTTATATAACTAAAGCATTTCTAGACTCAACTTCGACCAGTTTCGCTTGGTAATCCTACAGTCAGTCTGGCTCTGATACCAACGCTATCGGGACCCCGATCCTAAGTCACACCGATCTAGCATGTAACACTTCATATCACCTTGCGGCCTCACGCACGGTATTCCCACGGGTGCCATCTTTCCTGGCCCGGGACCATTTGCGCCTTTTGGCTCACGTATATGATAGTGTCGCTAGCATCCATATGACAGAGAACCCGGGCCGACATGACTAGTCATGAACCCAAAGTAGCACTAACTTACAGGGATAGACATACATGAATCAACCTCGAGCATGTCGGTCAACAGCGTATGAATCCGGGTTGTAGCACTGGGCTAACAGGACTCCTGATGTCACCGCGTGACATTTCCCCGAAGGGACAGACACATGAACGAAGTGAATCACATGCCGGCCAGTCAAGTGTTCCGGAGCAGTAGTGCTGGGCTAGCAGGACTCCGATGAACCGGGCTGTAGCGGACTACTATGGCTCCTAGAAGCACAAGACTACATTTCCCCATAAGAGAGGCTACCAAAGGTAAACAACTAGGTTGTCGGATCCCACACATAGCAATACATGTTACACGTACCCATAACATGCAAATATGTGTTGTACAACATGGCATCACAACATAACTCAAACTCATATAGATAAAGGCCCAGAAGAGCCACATCGTATTCAATACAAACAGGGGTCTCATGACACATCATTCAGAGCATACAAGCAACGGAAGCATTACATGTCTGAGTACAGACAACTACAAAAGGAAAAGACTAAGAAGCCTGACTATACACGACCCTCCCAAGGGTAGAAGATCGTAGCTGGGATACAAGCTACTCGTCGAAGTCACTAGTGTAACCAACTGCAAAACATAAATAAGCAAACGTGAGTACAAAGGTACTCAACAAGTCTTACATCAGAACTATCTACATATGCAACATTATCAACAAAAGGGTGGTGGTGGAGTTTTAACAGCAGCAAGCCAGCTTTGACTCAGTGGCTAACCTATACTACGAGTATCAGAAACTTCTTTGGGGTGAGAAGACGCACACGAGTCCACATATTCACCATGTCAATACTCCACTATGGATCCGTTCCCGTCTCCCTACGAGAAGGCCATCCATAGCACTCACGCTTATCTTGCGGATTTTAGAGTATCCACTTCAAATTGTCTATGTACTACATAAGTCCTCCAAGTTTCCATATCCGAGGAAAACGGCTATTCGAATAGATAATGTTGACCCTGCAGGGGTGTACTTCTTCACACACGCTCTCGCCACTTATAGCCCTGTACATGCCATGTACCTCGGCAACCTTCAAGCGGAAGCCGGGCGAGGGTGTCGGTCACGACCTGACTAACCACACAAGTCTCTCGTCCAGGTTTGTCGCCTATTCGGGTTCCATCCGCAAGGAGATCCGGCCGGGGTGTCGCTCACGGCCCCAAACGATGTGTGCAGGGTTCCCAAGCCCACCATCCGGGTGCCACTTGGTACACCATGCCATGGTGCCTAGTATGTCCCAAGCCCGTCCCATCGGACACCACCTGGTAGACAAGTAGCACTACCTTCAAACGCCAGAAACTAGTTGCAACTCCTGGACAGAGATCAAGTGGATTAATAAGCCGAGAGGGGCCGGATAACCGGAACCCAATGTGTGGTAGTAACTAGACTTGGATAACATACACAGAACTCAGTGCTTAAGGACGGTTCAAATGAGACAACCCACCATGTACTCCTACATGGCCTCTCATCGCTACCTTTACCAAAACGTGTTCACACACTTAGCCTTTATCGGTAGGACATGTTCACCACTCCGATTCATTCCTGATGAATCAGACCTGACACAACTCTAAGCATAGCTGGCATAAAGAAAAACAAGCATGGATGAGTAGGCACATCAAGGCTCAAGCAACTCCTACTCATGCTAGTGGGTTTCAACTATTTACTGTGGCAATGACAGGTCATGCTGAGGAATGGGTTCAGCTACCGCAGCAGAAAGTAGCAGTTTGAATCGTTGTTGTCCTAATGCAGTAAAAGGAGTAGGAACGAGAGAGTGGGATTTTATCGAGATGCTCAAGGTGGTTTGCTTGCCTGATAGATCCACGAAGAAGCACTGCTCCTCAGACAGGTACTCGGACACCTTCCAGAGTAGAACCTATCGAGAGGGGACGGTGCCGGCAATCAATAAACAACCATATGCAACAATATGATGCATGAAAATGACATTTCAAAGATGCTATGATTTGCCCTAATGCATCTAGCATCAATTTCATTGAAGTCCATATGTACCAAGGGTTCATATGCAAACCCCAAATTAAATATATAACATGACATTATTACGTTTTCACTTATACAGTAAGTATAAGTTGGTTTTTCATGCATGAAACTAGCATAAATGGATTCCTTGCATTTTTCTGATGATTTTTCATATATAATTTATTTCATTCTGAGCTACGGTTTAATTTCTATGATTTTTAGAAGTTTTAACTATTTTCTGAAATTCTCTGAATTATTTAAAATCCAGAAAAACAATTACCGCGTCAGCGTGACGTCACAGAGGCGTCAGCGTGACATCACAGAGGCATCAGCAGGGCTGACCAGGTCAAACCTGATGTGTGGGGGCCACACGTCAGTGACACTGGGGTTAACCCCGGGTCAAACCCGCATTGACCAGGGTTTGACTTGGCTCTGGGGCCCACTGTCAGTGGCTGGTGGGGTGGCTAATGGTGGGGATTAGCGCTAATTAAGCCACCACGTCAGCCTCGCCGGAGTTTGGTCGGCGACGACCAAACCGCGCGGCGGTGCTTCGCCGGAATGGGCTACAGGCGGCGGAAGAGTGTGCGAAGGCCACCAGAAGATAGCCCGCACACGCCCGCATCTAGCTGGCTGCTCGGGAGGCCGCGGGGTCGCCAGAAACGGCGGCCACGACCATGGAGGCGGCAGCCGGAGTTCGGTGGTGCACAGGCACGGGGCTACGGAGCACGAGGAGCCCAACTGGGGTTGTCTACGGCTTCCTGGCGTGACCAGGAGCACGACCGTGTGCTCGGGTGCGACTACCGCGAACTAAAGCGACGGTGACAAAGAGAACACCGGCGGTGAGCTCACGGCATGGTGGGGACCGGAGCTAGCGAGCATAAACGAGAGAGGGAGGAGACGGGTTCAACACGGAAGCTCACAGAGAGGCTACCGGAGGGGTCGGCGGGCGCGGGGACGACCGGTGGGCAGCGAATCGACGCCGAGGATCTCCGGGCACCGAGGTTGAAGAAGACGTCGGGGACGATGTTGTGGTGATTCCCCGGTTGCTTGGCCCGGTGTCGATGAAGAAGACGATGGTGCAGAGCTCGAGGTCTCATTGGCAGGTAGTGGGGTGGCCGGTGGCCATGTCTACGGCGAGCGGCGGTCTCGGGTGTGCTCGTCGGCGTGAGGAAGAGGGGCCAGAGAAAGGGGATGAGGTAGAGGAAGGAGGGGAAAGTGAGAGGGGGTCGTCCTCATCTCCTGGGCGTGCAGGTGGACTCGGGGGAGGATAGCCAGCGCGAAGCAGGAGGTGGCGCGCTCGGCCGCGTGCGAGGTCTCTCCCTCTGCCTACTGCAAGAGGTTGAAGATGACTGGCAAGCCGCCAGGTGGCTGGGTCAGCCAGTGGGCCGCCAGGTAAGTGGCCTGGGTAGGTGTTTTTCTTATTTCCTGTTTTCTTTTTCTATTTCTGACATTTGTTTTGTATCCAAAAGAAATGTTAAAACACTTCCATAAATGCTGAAAATATTTGTGGCATCTAGATATAATATTCTAGAGGCCCTTACCAATTCCCCACATTTTTGGAGCCATTAAAATATTTATATAATTTAAACTGCTCCAAATCATATATTTATGCATTGATTAAAAAATCCAAAATGTGTAGTAAAATTGCGCATCACCTCTGGTTGTTGTTCCCAACATTATCCAAAGAGCATGAACATTTTTGAATAGCATTTTGGGTTCATTAAAAATCCATTTTAAAGTTGAACCTATTTGAATTTGCTTTGGTGCTAGGGTTTGAAACATCCCCATTTCAATTTCATTTGAAATTTAAACATGATGGACAAAGCAAGCCTAGGACCATAACAGAACTAGGGATGTGACATTCCGTCATTTTGTTGAACTGATTGTTTTTTATTAAAAGAGCAAATAAGAGCCCCCCTCCTCTCTCTCCCCGTTGAGCCGGCTGCTTGTGGCGGATCCCTCCACCCGCCCGCCTCCCTCCTGGCAACCCAGGACATACCCCAGTCGCGGTGATGGGCGTCGGGGCGCGGGCGACGGCGGTGGCGCTGCTACTGGAGCTCGTATGGTGGAGAGAAGTGTGGCGTGGGCGCGTACATGTGCCAAGCCGGAGCAGAGGTGCCCTGTAGCGTGCGGCGCCGGGGCGAGGAGGGGCCGCGACGAGCTCCGGCCGTAGAGGGTGCAGCGCGCCCCAAGAGCACGCGTAGAGCTGGCCGGAGGAGACGGCGGCCACACGAGGCGCCGGCGTCCGCCTCAGCGCCAGCAGCACGGACGAAGCAGCTACCACGTGCAAGTAGCACCAAGCGAGAAATCAGCAGAGATAACTCAAGCAAAGGCACAAGGAATACCCGCATGGTGGGGGAGGGCGCGAGGGCGGAGGGGGGGGGGCATTTCCAGCCGGGGGTCGGGTCGAGCTGGTGGTGGAGTCGCCGTGTTCCGCTCCCCTCCTCCTTCCACTTTGTACTAGTGGCAAGGCGCCGAGCTGTGATGTGGTTGAAAGGATTGAGTGACCACTCCACTGATTTCGTTTACCTTGCCATCTTAGGAAGGGAAGGGCAGAGCGGCTCCCACCGGAGTGGGAGGGGGCGGTGGCCACCACCACCTCTGTTCATCCAGGTTCACCTCAGTCGCCGGCAACTATAGCCATGTTGCCCATGTGCCCATCCTTGACGTCTCTCGAAGATCAGTTATGCATGAACTAGAGCCTGCACCAGAATCCAGTTATGCATGAACTAGAGCCTGCACCAGAATCTTGGCCATCTCACGGCATGTCTGAATTTGTTCATTTATCTCATGTAAGATGCCAAGACGAGGTTCTAGGCTAGTGTTGCTAGCAGGAACCATAGAGTTGGCAACATAGGGCAGAATCCGAAGAGCAGCTGAAGCTGAATCTTCTGTGCTTAAAGTGCAATTTACAGGAAGGACTCTTCCAAAATTCATGAACCTAAAATGGAACATGAAATGGGAGCTGAGGAGATTCCGTTTCTAATTAATTATCCTGCACTATGTTGTTGCTGGTGGAGCTACTATAGTAGTAGTATTTGATCAGGGGCTAACAGTAGTTACTACTGTATTTGACATGAGACTGAGCACCATACGAGCTATAAAATGGCAGCTCATATTTTGGGAAACTTCCGCGGTAGGTGTGCAACAAAATTTCACAAAGAATTGTCAAATGCGAAACTTTCAAAGAGGTCAAAGATTTCAGTTCAACCTCCACACAAAGCTATCGAAATATGAAACTTAGTCATGTTGAACATTTTCTCCAATTCAAAACTGGTGAAGACTAATTTGAAATATGGTGAGACCCTTCGTGTTGCATTCCCGTCAGAAAAAACAGAGTACTCATACTGATCTCTGTGTGTGTTTGTACCGGGGAGATATTTTTCACGAAGTAATTTTGAATGGTTCCGAAAAAAGTACTGGAACTGATGTCCATATGTGTTGGTGCTGAGCGTGTTTTCGCAGACCAAACTTTACACTTTTTTGGGTACGCCTTTTCCTCGTAACTTTTCGATGGTTTACGGTATTATAGTCCTCGAACTTGCATGGTTTATATCATTGAGCTGAATGATATTTATTTTAAAACAATATGTGTTGTGTCTTTCTTTTTTTTGAACTCACTTTTTTGCACTGATGTTTTGAACTTCTCGCGTTTTGCAACTTGGACTTTTACCATTTGAATTTCCGTGGGTTTTTCTTTTGTTTGAGCTTTCTCCCAAACTTATCTGAGACGTCATGTTTGAACATACAACTTTTGTAGTTGTGAACTTATCGTTTTTTCTATTTATTAAGTTACTTTTTTTCCTCCGAACATTTACTGGTACAATTTGTTTTTGCAAATTTATTGTCCCTTGAGTAAGAATAGATGCAATTTTTAATTTTAATTTTATGGTACTTATGGTAATAGAGAGTTTGTACTTCTTAAAAAATAATCACTCGATGTTCTTTTAGTTTTAGTTTTTAATTTTCTTTCTCATCCTTATCTTTACTGACTGTGTAATCACCATTGTACCTTTATGGTTTATATAGTTGAACAGACTTACATTTTTACCATTCCCTTCTTTTAAAAACTTCTATATTTTGTTCTCAAACTTCCTACCTGTCGAGAATCAGAACTTATTTATTTTTACATTTGTACTTCCAAGTGTCTTTAATGCCATTTTCACTATTTTACTTTGTTTTACCTCATCAAAGAGGCGCACAACACATTTGAAGAAACAAAATACGAATCTTTGAAATACTAGGGGTATAACCATTGCACATGACCTCATGTGTGCCTTCATCATAGAAAAATATACTGAATATCACTAAGTTCTAAGGTTGAACAAATGAATCATATAGAATATTGTGAACACGCCGCATTTTCTCACTAAAACAAACTTCTGTACTTGCATACAACCCTCTTTGAACTTGGACGACACCTAGTGCTCAACTTGGACGATGACCAGTGCTCAACTCGAACGGAGGAGGTAGCCATTGCTTTTTAACCATGAATGCTTCTAATGACACTGGGAATTCCTTCAAAACTGCTTTTACACTTTTTAACATGAGGGTTCTCTAAGCTGGGCCAAGAAGCAATGCATACATAACATTTTTATTCTGCAAGAACGAAACACTCCAATAATTAACAACTAATCTTTCAGTACATGCAGAACAATTTCAGTTTTGAGAACAAACTTCCATTGATATGTTAATCTCTCAATCTGTATAGAGGACATGATGGTTGAGGGATTAGCATTGGCATTATTAGAAACCATGGCATTTAATGAAATGGTTTAGGGATCACTCTCAGTCAGCCCCATTGCTACTTGTGCTATAGAGAACATGAATATAAAGCAGATGGTGACTCATTGATTTTTCTTTATGATATATAGAAACTTACGGAATTTTGAAACTTCCACTGACGATATTTAGGTGATATATCTAAACTTTACAGGATTTTGAAGAAATTCTCTGCAAATCATTACTTATTTAGGTGATATATCTGAAGTTACAGAGTAATATCGAACTATAGTGGACAGACCGACAACATAAATCCTGAAGCAAAGCTCACAATCTCCATGGAAGATGCCTATGAATTCAGCATGGAAGGGCCTCCCACTCCCATGCTCTATCTGCTCCCACTCCCTACACACACACACGGAGCAGAGAGAGGATGAGAGGGAGATGACTGAGGCGGATCGAGGACAGAGCATAAGGGGCCTACACGCAGCTCTTCTCGTGACCTGCTGGGGAGCGTGCTGTTGTACTGACGAGGCAAAGGTCCAAATATATCACCTAAATAAGTTCAAAGAATTTTACAAAAACAAGTAGGCAGCAAAGAGAAAAGCCATGTATGGCTATCAGGCACAACTTATATATATATATATAGGACTAGTAAGGGTCTCAGGAATCGACTACATTATTTCAGTCAACTCGATCTTCAACAGTACTAGAATGACTGGACAAGAAGTTTAGATTTGTAGCAGCACACGCACAAAACTTCCAAAAAATTTCTTCAATGTTTTTAGGTAATTCCATTAGTACTAGTATAATTGGAAAAGTATTTCAGATTTGTAGAAGCGCACACACAAAACTTTCCAGAATTCTATGGAAATGCACGAGTTTTGATGTATCAGTACATAGCTTTATGGAAATGCATGGGTTAACTTCTTCTAGGCACTATCTGAACATGGTGAAGACTAGCTAATGTAAGGATAGGAAGAGAACACTTAGTATTGAGATTTTTCCATGTATGTATTGAACTAATATATTTTTTGTCAATGAACTGTTGTAGTATAGGTACTAGAGCTACCAGCATCTTTCTATATATCGTGATAAAAAGCAAACAAACATGCATACTAGAGAAAATTGAACTGACAATAGAAGAAATTTATACTTTTTGGGACTGATATCATGTAATACCTCATCCAGAAAGCATGCCAAGCGAAACGTATATTTTTTTAGTTGAAGAACTAGAAGTCTTGCAGCACAAGAGGCACGGAATGGTGCTATTAACTAACTTACAGAGATCCTTTCTGCTTTGTAGTAGTACCTGAGGTTACAAGGGTCAGGAATTTTCCATTTGACGGCCTTCATGCCACCAACAGCGCTGGAGGTGACCTCATGTCTCCTGCTGCCGGCGGGGAACATGAGATGGATCTACGGGGAAGAAGGTGGTAGGAGCGCCTTGTCCATCCGATCTCTCATGCGAGGCAGTGCTCGACGTCGAGGTGCAGGGCGCCGAAGGAGATGGTCACGTGATGAGGAGCAGGATGGGGCAGAAGTGGTTGTTGCCGATGCTCCGCCCTCCGCCGGCGAGCCCCCTGCAGCGCGTCGTGGGAGGTGGGAGGAGGAGCCATGGCGCGTCGCCATAGGTGGAGGCTCTATGTTTATGTTGATAGTACCATAATATCATTGCACAGTAGTGGTTGTCAACTGAATCTTGCAAGTCCAAACAAAACCATAGTTCAACTTAGACCTGACAAAAAAGAATAAACTCGCACTGACAAATGGATGAATTTCATGTAGAACACCTTTCTCCTTTAGACGGTTGATTAATGCCACACACATGGACAAGACAGTGTGCCAAGAAATCAAACTGCACAAGTCAGAAGACACAAATTAACACCACGATAGCTTCCCTAGACCACGGATTGGATGGAAGCACAAGACGATAAAATAAAATAAGAATTGGCTTGAACTTAAACCAAAATTATAGTTGAACTGAACTAAAATTAGATACTGGACTGAATTAAAATAAGAAACATATAGAAAAATTAAATTGTGTAAACACAAGCATTTTCAGCAATCAAATTTATCTCTTGAATATATAGAGGGACACACCTTGTTTTTTCTATCAGATTCCTACATCCAGGCAAAGAAGTGGGTATAGGACCAGGTACATCAGCCCAAATTTTTGTACTTCTCGTTGCATTGCTTCAATTTGGTTCAAAGAACACTATGATGTAGTTCCGGTTGCAGACCTGGTCATCACGGCATGCGAGGACCATGGAGGAAGAGGATATGGAGCAGAAGCTCTCATGCGATGAAGTTGTGGACGGCGCCGAGCATGTCGGTGGACGCATGTTCGGAGAAGTTGTAAAATATCTGCAGAACCTAAGGATATGCTTTTTGTATTATCTCTGATCACAATGAACAAAGTATTTAGAACTGGGGCATATATGATACTCGATCAATACTAAAATGGACAATATTTGCTAAGTTTCTATGTATGAACCTACCAACTCTTTCGGGTTCCCTTGGCCTTCTTGGTCTTCTC
Source organism: Triticum aestivum (assembly GCF_018294505.1). Taxonomy (NCBI): domain Eukaryota; kingdom Viridiplantae; phylum Streptophyta; class Magnoliopsida; order Poales; family Poaceae; genus Triticum; species Triticum aestivum. The sequence goes on along the minus strand of NC_057803.1, from coordinate 525,004,679 downwards.
CGGCACAGTATAAGGAGCCGGAGTCAGCATCTTCGCCAGAAGAGCGTCCGCTGGGCCTTCGGGCAAAGGAGCCGGACAGTCGATCTGTCCAGCCATCTTCTGCCAGTCCTATCAAAGGTACAGGAGTTTAGATCCCGCATAGAGTCAATCTATAAAAAAACAAGAATCCTATGAAAGGTAAAGCAGCTTACCGCACTGGCTTGGCGCTTCGCGCTGAATCCGCGATCCTCAGTAATAGGAGGGGGGACCTCGGCACTTTTGAACAGCACCCTCCAGGCATCTTCATGAGTCGTGTCGAAGAGCCTGTTCAGAGTTCGGTGTTGCGCCGGGTCGAACTCCCACAAGTTGAACTCCCGTTGTTGGCATGGGAGGATCTGGCGGATGAGCATAACTTGGACTATGTTGACAAGCTTGAGCTTCTTGTTCACCATGTTTTGAATACATGTTTGGAGTTCGGTCAACTCTTCCGAACTACCCCAGGATAGGCCCTTCTCTTTCCAGGAGGTGAGCCGCGTGGGGATGCCAGATCGAAACTTGGGGGCCGCTTCCCATACAGGGTCACGCGGCTCGGTGATGTAGAACCACTCCAATTGCCACCCCTTTATGGTTTCCACAAAGGAGCCCTCAAGCCATGTTACGTTGGGCATCTTTCCCACCATGGCACCTCCGCACTCCGCCTGGCGGACGCCCACCACCTTCGGCTTGACATTGAAGGTCTTCAGCCATAAGCCAAAGTGGGGCTTAATGTGGAGGAAGGCCTCGCACACGACGATAAACACCAAGATGTTGAGGATGAAGTTCGGGGCCAGATCGTGGAAATCCAGGCCGTAATACAACATGAGCCCCCGGACGAATGGATGGAGAGGGAATCCCAGTCCGCGAAGGAAATGGGTGAGGAATACTACCCTCTCATGGGGCCCGGGGGTGGGGATGAGCTGCCCCTCATCTGGGAGCCCGTGCGCGATGTCGTCGGGCAGGTATCCGGCTCTCCTCCGTTTCTTGATGTCTCCCTCCGTGACGGAGGAGACCATCCACCTGCCTCCCGCTCCGGACATGGTTGGAGAAGGCTGAGGTGGGAAGTGTGGACTTGGGCACTAGAGCTCGAATGTGCGAAAACGGATGAGCAAAGGAGGAAGAAGGCGTGGATAGAAAGGTGAATCCTTATCCCTTTATATGGGCGGATGAAGCTAAGCATCCCCACTTGCCTGGTAAAACTCGCTTATCCCCAAGCGCCGCAGTTGATGGCGCGGTTGGGTTAACCACGCTCGTACTGATGAGAATCCCGTAATAAGGGGACACGATCTCTGCTTTGACAAGACATGTCGAAAACCTGCCTCGCGTTATGTGCGGGGCTGGTTAAAAGGAACGGTTCGAATAATCACCGGGCCATGAGATAACGTCATGCTGCCAAAACAAGTCAGCAAATTGAATTTGCAAAAATATTATTCTCTCTACGGTGGTACGTGGAACTTATTTTGCAGGGTCGGACACTATCCTCGTTTTCAAGTTCTTCTGTGATGTATTCGGAGAAGGAACCCGCCCTGCAATGCTGAAGACAATACTGCATGCCGGACTCATCGTCATTGAAGCCTGGTTCAGGGGCTACTAAGGGAGTCCTGGATTAGGGGGTCTTCGGACAGCCGGACTATCTCCATTGGCCGGACTGTTAGACTATGAAGATACAAGATTGAAGACTTCCTCTCGTGTCCGGATGGGATTCTACTTGGAGTGGAAGGCAAGCTAGGCAATACAGATATGGATATTTCCTCGTTTGTAACCGACCTTGTGTAACCCTAACCCTCTCTGGTGTCTATATAAACCGAAGGGTTTTAGTCCGTAGGACAACAATCACAACATGCAATCATACCATAGGATAGCTTCTAGAGTTTAGCCTCTCTGATCTCGTGGTAGATCTACTCTTGTACTACCCATATCATCAATATTAATCAAGGAGAATGTAGGGTTTTACCTCCATCAAGAGGGCCCGAACCTGGGTAAAACATCGTGTCCCCTGCCTCCTGTTACCATCCGGCCTAGACGCACAGTTCAGGACCCCCTACCCGAGATCCGCCGGTTTTGACACCGACACAACCCAATATTTTCCCTTGCTGTTATTTAATAAATAATTTATCTAGCCTCTGTTTTGGTTGTGTTTTGGTGTTTAATTAGTGTTTGTGCCAAGTAGAACCGTTGGGAAGACTTGGGGAAAGTCTTTTTGATCTTGCTGTAAAAAACAAAAACTTTAGCGCTCACGAGAATTGCTGCCATTTTTTATTGGAGAGTGATATTTAGTTAATTATTTTTGAATATGATTAATAGATAAATTCCTCACGTCCAGCAGTGTATTTTAGAATTTTTGGGTTCCAGAAGTATTCGAAACCTATAGATTACTACAGACTATTCTGTTTTTGACAGATTCTGTTTTTCGTGTGTTGTTTGCTTATTTTGATGAATCTATGGCTAGTAATAGAGTTTATGAACCATAGAAAAGTTGGAATGCAGTAGGTTTAACACCAATATAAATAAAGAAAGAGTTCATTACAGTACCTTGAAGTGGTGGTTTGTTTTCTTTTACTAACGGAGCTCACGAATATTTTCTTTTAAGTTTTGTGTTGTGAAGTTTCCAAGTTTTTGGTAAAGATTTGATGGATTATGGAACAAGGAGTGGCAATAGCCTAAGCTTGGGGATGCCCAAGGCACCCCAAGGTAAAATCCAAGGACAACCAAAATCCTAAGCTTGGGGATGCCCCAGAAGGCATCCCCTCTGTCGTCTTTGTCCATCGGTAACTTTACTTGGAGCTATATTTTTATTCGCCGCATGATATGTGTTTTGCTTGGAGCATCTTGTTCACCATGTTTTGAATACATGTTTGGAGTTCGGTCAGCTCTTCCGAACTACCCCAGGACAGGCCCTTCTCTTTCCAGGAGGTGAGCCGCGTGGGGATGCCAGATCGGAACTCGAGGGCCGCTGCCCATAAAGGGTCGCGCGACTCGGTGATGTAGAACCACTCTGATTACCTCCCCTTTATGGTTTCCACAAAGGAGCCCTCGAGCCATGTTACGTTGGGCATCTTGCCCACCGTGGCGCCTCCGCACTCCGCCTGGCAGCCGCCCACCACCTTTGGCTTGACATTGAAGGTCTTCAGCCATAAGCCAAAGTGGCGCTTAATGCGGAGGAAGGCCTCGCACACGATGATAAACGCCGAGATGTTGAGGATGAAGTTGGGGGCCAGATCGGGGAAATATAGGCCGTAATAGAACATGAGCCCCCGGACGAATGGATGGAGAGGGAATCCAAGTCTGCGGAGGAAATGGGTGAGGAATACTACCCTCTCATGGGGCCTGGGGGTGGGGATGAGCTGCCCCTCATCTGGGAGCCGGTGCGCGATGTCGTCGGGCAGGTATCCGGCTCTCCTTAGTTTCTTGATATCTTCCTCCGTGACGGAGGAGACCATCCACCTGCCTTTCGCTCCGGACATGGTTGGAGAAGGTTGAGGTGGGAAGTGTGGACTTGGGCGCTAGAGCTCGAATGTGCGAAAACGGATGAGCAAAGGAGGAAGAAGGCGTGGATAGAAAGGTGAATCCTTATCCCTTTATATGGGAGGACGAAGCTAAGCGTCCCCACTTGCCTGGTAAAACTCGCTTATCTCCCAAGCGCCAAATTTGATGGCGCGGTTGGGTTACTCATGCTCATATTGATGAGAATCCCGTAATAAGGGGACACGATCTCTGCTTTGACAAGACGTGTCGAAATACTGCCTCGCGTTATGTGTGGGGCTGGTTATAGGGAACGGTTTGAATAATCACCGGGCCATGACATAACATCATGCTGCCAAAACAAGTCAGCAAATTGAATTTGCAAAAATATTATTCTCTCTACGGTGGTACGTGGAACTTATTTTGCAGGGTCGGACACTATCCTTGTTTTCAAGTTCTTCTGTGATGTATTCGGAGAAGGAACCCGCCTTGCAATGCCGAAGACAATACTGCGTGCCGGACTCATCGTCATTGAAGCCTGGTTCAGGGTCTACTGAGGGAGTCCTGGATTAGAGGGTCTTCGGACAGCCGGACTATCTCCATTGGCCGGACTGTTAGACTATGAAGATACAAGATTGAAGACTTCGTCTCGTGTCCCGATGGGATTCTACTTGGCGTGGAAGGCAAGCTAGGTAATACAGATATGGATATTTCCTCCTTTGTAACCGACCTTGTGTAACCCTAACCCTCTCTGGTGTCTATATAAACCGAAGGGTTTTAGTCCGTAGGACAACAATCACAACATACAATCATACCATAGGCTAGCTTCTAGGGTTTAGCCTCTCTGATCTCGTGGTAGATCTACTCTTGTACTACCCATATCATCAATATTAATCAAGCAGAACGTAGGGCTTTACCTCCATCAAGAGAGCCCGAACCTGGGTAAAACATCATGTCTCCTGCCTCCTGTTACCATCCTGCCTAGACGCACAGTTCAGGACCCCCTACCCGAGATCCGCCGGTTTTGACACCGACACAACCCAATATTTTCCCTTGCTTTTATTTAATAAATAATTTATATAGCCTCTGTTTTGGTTGTGTTTTGGTGTTTAATTAGTGTTTGTGCCAAGTAGAACCGTTGGGAAGACCTGGGGAAAGTCTTTTTGATCTTGCTGTAAAAAAGAGAAACTTTAGCGCTCACGAGAATTGTTGCCATTTTTTATTGGAGAGTGATGTTTAGTTAATTATTTTGGAATATGATTAATAGATAAATTCCTCACGTCCAGCAGTGTATTTTAGAATTATTGGGTTCCAAAAGTATTCGAAACCTACAGATTACTACAGACTGTTCTGTTTTTGACAGATTCTGTTTTTCGTGTGTTGTTTGGTTATTTTGATGAATCTATGGCTAGTAATAGAGTTTATGAACCATAGAAAAGTTAGAATGCAGTAGGTTTAACACCAATATAAATAAAGGAAGAGTTCATTACAGTACCTTGAAGTGGTGGTTTGTTTTCTTTTACTAACGGAGCTCACGAAGATTTTCTTTTCAGTTTTGTGTTGTGAAGTTTCCAAGTTTTTGGTAAAGATTTGATGGATTATGGAACAAGGAGTGGCAAGATCCTAAGCTTGGGGATGCCCAGGGCACCCCAAGGTAAAATCCAAGGACAACCAAAATCCTAAGCTTGGGGATGCCCCGGAAGGCATCCCCTCTTTCATCTTTGTGCATCGGTAACTTTACTTGGAGCTATATTTTTATTCGCCACATGATATGTGTTCTGCTTGGAACATCTTGTATGATTTGAGTCTTTGCTTTTTAGTTTACCACAATCATCCTTGCTGTACAGACCTTTTGGGAGAGACACACATGAATCGGAATTTATTAGAATACTCTATTTGCACGACGGTGGTTCTATTTTATAGAAATAATTGATCTCTCATGCTTCACTTATATCATTCTGAGAGTCCTTTAGAACAGCATGGTAATTCACTTTGGTTATAAATTTTAAATGCTAAGAGAAGTTGGATGCTTGATAGATGGTTTTGAGATATAAAGGTGGTAATATTAGAGGTGTGCTAGTTGAGTACTTGTGAAATTGATGAATACTTGTGTTGAAGTTGGCACGTCCCGTAGCATGCACGTATGGTAAACATTGTGTGACAAATTTGAAGCATGGGGTGTTCTTTGATTTCTTTCCTTATGAGTGGCGGTCGGGGACGAGCGATGGTGTTTTCCTACCAATCTATCCCCGTCGGAGCATGTGCGTAATGCTTGGTTTTGATGACTTGTAGATTTTTGCAATAAGTATGTGAGATCTTTATGACTAATGTTAAGTCCATGGATTATATGGACTCTCACCCTTCCATCATTGCTAGTCTTTTCGGTATCGTGCATTGCCCTTTCTCACCTTGAGAGTTGGTGCAAACTTCGCCGGTGCATCCAAACCCCGTGATATGGTACGCTCTATCACAGATAAGCCTCCTTATATGTTCCTCAAAACGGCCACCATACCTACCTATTATGACATTTCCATAGCCATTCCGAGATTTATTGCCATGCAACTTTCCACCGTTCCATTTATTATGACACACATCATTATTTTCATATTGCTTTGCATGATCATGTAGTTGATATCATATTTGTGGCAAAGCCACTATTCATAATTTTTCATACATGTCACTCTTGATTCATCGCAATCCCGGTACACCACCGGTGGCATTCATATAGAGTCATATTTTGCTCTAAGTATTGATTTGTAATTCTTGAGTTGTAAGAAAACAAAAGTGTGATGATCATCATTAGAGCATTGTCCTATGTGAGGAAAGGATGATGGAGACTACGATTCCCCCACAAGTCGGGATGAGACTCCGGACAAAAAAAGAGAAAAGAGGCCAAAATAAAATAAAATAAAAGAAGGCCCAAATAAAAAAATAAAAAAAATAAAAATGAGAGAAAAAGAGAGAAGGGACAATGTTACTATCCTTTTTCCACACTTGTGCTTCAAAGTAGCACCATGATCTTCATGATAGAGAGTCTCTTATTTTGTCACTTTCATATACTAGTGGGAATTTTTCATTATAGAACTTGGCTTGTATATTCCATTGATGGGCTTACTCAAATGCCCTAGGTCTTCGTGAGCAAGCAAGTTGGATGCAGACCCACTTAGTTTCTTTGACGAGCTTTCATATATTTAGCTCTAGTGCATCCGTTGCATGGCAATCCCTACTCCTTGCATTGACATCAATTGGTGGGCATCTCCATAGCCCATTGATTAGCCGCGTCGATGTGAGACTTTCTCCATTTTTATCTTCTCACACAGCCTCAATCATCATATTCTATTCCACACATAGTGCTATGTCCATGGCTCATATATTGTGGGAAAGTTTAAAGAGTTTCAAAAGGATAAGTATGAAACAATTCCTTGGCTTGTCATCAGGGTTGTGCATGATGAGAGCATTTTGTGTGACGAAAATGAAGCATGGGCAAACTATATGACTTTGTAGGGATAAGTTTTCTTTGTCTATGGTATTTTGATAAGACATAATTGCTTGATTAACATACTTGGAGTATTACTATTTTTATGTCAACAATAAACTTTTATCTTGAATCTTTCGGATCTGAACATTCATGCCACAATAGAGAAAATTACATTGAGAAATATGTTAGGAAGCATTCCAAATCAAAAATTCTATTTTTATCATTTACCTACTCGAGGATGAGCAGGAATTAAGCTTAGGGATGCTTGATACGTCTCCAAAGTATCTATAATTTTTTATTGTTCCATGCTATTATATTATCTGTTTTGGATGATAATGGGCTTTATTTTACACTTTTATATTATTTTTGGGGCTAACATATTAACCGAAGGCCCAGCCCAAATTGCTGTTTTTTTCCTATTTCAGTGTTTCGTAGAAAAGAAATATCGAACGGAGTCCAAACGGAATGAAACCTACGGGAACGTGATTTTTGGAACAAACGTGATCCAGAGGACTTGGAGTGGACATCAAGAAACGAACGAGGTGGCCACGAGGCAGGGGGCACGCCTACCCCCCTGAGCGCGCCCTACCCCCTCGTGGCTCAACCGACCTACTTCTTCCTCGTATATATGTTCACATACCCCGAAAACATCCAGGAGCACCACAAAACCCTATTTCCACCTCTGCAACCTTCTGTACCCAAGAGATCCCATCTTGGGGCCTTTTCCGGAGCTCCGTCGGAGGGGGAATTGATCATGGAGGGCCTCTACATCAACAACATGGCCCCTCCGATTATGTGTTAGTAGTTTACCTCAGACCTTCGGGTCCATAGCAAGTAGATAGACGGCTTCTTCTCTCTCTTTGGATCACAATACAAAGTTCTCCTCGATTCTATTAGAGATCTATTCGATGTAACCTTCTTTTGCGGTGTGTTATGGGTCGAGATCCGATGAATTACGAGTTTATGATCAAGTCTATCTATGAACAATATTTGAATGTTCTCTGAATTCTTTTATGTATGATTGGTTTATCTTTGCAAATGTATTCGAATTATCAGTTTGGTTTGGCCTACTAGATTGATCTTTCTTGCAATGGAAGAAGTGCTTAGCTTTGGGTTCAATCTTGTGGTGCTCGATCCCAGTGACAGAAAGGGAAATGACACGTATTGTATTGTTGCCATCGAGGATAAAAAGATGGGGTTTACATCATATTGCATGAGTTTATCCCTCTGCACCAGGTCATATTGCTTAAGGTGTTACTCTGTTCTTATGAACTTAATACTCTAGATGCATGCTAGATAGCGGTCGATGTGTGGAGCAATAGTAGTAGATGTAGGTAGGAGTCGGTCTACTTGTCACGGACGTGATGCCTATATACATGATCATGCCTACGTATTCTCATAATTATTCGCTTTTCTATCAATTGCTCGACAGTAATTTGTTCACCCACCGTAATACTTATGCTATCTTTAGAGAATCCACTAGTGAAACCTATGGCCCCCGAGTCTATTTTCCATCATACAAGTTTCCAATCTATTTTATTTTGCAATCTTTACTTTCAATCTATATCATAAAAATACCAAAAATATTTATCTTATTATTATCATCTCTATCAGATCTCACTCTTGCAAGTGGTCGTGAAGGGATTGATAACCCCTTTATCGCGTTGGTTGCGAGGTTCTTATTTGTTTGTGTAGGTACGAGGTGACTCGCGCGTGGTCTCCTACTGGATTGACACCTTGGTTCTCAAAAACTGAGGGAAATACTTACGCTGCTTTACTGCATTACCCTTTCCTCTTCAAGGGGAAACCAACGTAGTTCTCAAGAGGTAGCACTATCTTGTGGTGCAACGTTTTTGATGCATACTTTATCAGAAACAATTCATGGTTGCGAATCGTGTACGATAAGGCAACCAACACAAACGTTTAGTTTGCCCACACCGTTTTTCATATTGTCTGACGTCGCACATGGTTTGCAAACAGCAACTGTGTGCATGCTTGCACACGTTTCCTCTCTGTGAACCGTCTCAAATTATGGTGAATATCGCAAATGTTTGTGTTTTACCAACCGTGTGCGCCATAACAACCTAGAGACCGTAATTTCACCCTAATTTAGTTGTTGCTTTTCCAAATTGTACCGGATTTGGATTTGAATTTGAATGTATGCTACAGCTTTATTCATATCCATCAGGTTCAAACAACCAATGCATTATTCGATTCATAGATACATATGTTCAAGAATTACATAAGAACCAAATAAAGAATGATGAACCACAGTTGTATACTTGTACTATTAAAGACGGTAAAGAAAGAGGCGAAATATATTCTGGTTGTTGAACAAGGTGAAGCGGAATGCCCATATTGTACCCTCCTCCATGCAGAAGGCACGCACGACTCTAGTCCAACCCCTTGTGATGGCCAACCGCCCATCCTTCACGGTCTTCATGAAAACATCTAGATAATCATCGTGTTCTTGTAGAAATACTTTAACCTTTGCATGCCCACCAATCATGTAGTTTGAGAGGTAATCTTGAGTAAACTGCTTTGGCAACCACTGCAAAGGAAAAAGATTCAGACGTTGTCATCTGACACAACTCATTATGGGCAGTAAAAAGAAGGCTGCAGAGTTCTTACTTACCATCCTGCAGTTCGCTGTTGTCTTGGATAAAGTGTAAACACATAGTTTAATTGTCATCTTTGGACCCATTTTACTAACAATCTTTATCAGCTTCCTCACTTGATGCTGGTTCATCGATATCTCATTGCCCCATGCGTAGAAAGGGTTGAAGCATGGATCTTTACCAATGACATATGTACCTAAAAGCACCAAGTTAATATTAGAAGCTAAACAGCAATTGCACAATGATGTAGCACAACACAATTTTATAATATGTCTATATACATCTGTATGTGGTAGTCCATTTGAAATCTCTAAAAATACAAATATTTAGGAATGCAGGGAGTATCTTATAACATCCAATATACTCACATATTAGAAGAATTAATATCTTATATTATGGGCCAGAAGGAGTTTAGTGCATTCTTACAAATTATCGGCTGATTAACTGCTGCTGTATCCAGGGGTTACAGTTAGTTTGAGCTAGTTCGGGCTCAAATAGCCCTAAAGTATATCTAAACACGAGGGCTAGTTGGAGCTAGTTGCATCTATAGCCCACCCAAAAAAACTATCCAACCCAAGAGGTGCTAATTGGAGCTAGTTCCCCTAGTGTATTTATTGTCAATCTAACCCTGCCATCCAAACAACTCTTTGGATGGAGTTAGTTCAGGGTTAGTAATGAGCTAGAAACTAACTCTAACCTCTAGCTAAGTTGAGTATCCAAACAGGGTTGTGTTGTTGTTGTTGTTGTTGCTGCTGCTGCACTTCTACGTATATCTAGACATCATTAGAACATTAATGTAACACTCTTCCTTGTTGCTATGTAGCCTAGGATTGCATATTTAGGCATTAATTACAGTGCATCTTGCTATGTAGCCTCAAATATATTACATATGGCCCTAGTTAACGTAACGATAAATGGGTTATGGATATATGTAGTTAAAAGTCCGATTCACCGATTAGTCCCTTATCAGTCGCCGGCCTATATGGTACCGGCTCCCGATATCCTGAACAGTGAGCAGATATAAGCGATGGTATGAAACTAACCTCAATGGAAAACATAAGTCGTTCCCAAAATTTTCTTGTGTAGGTACATCGAGAAACATGTTAAGCACAATAGTTCATACATGCACATATAGAACCTCACATTGTGAATAACTGGAATAAACAGGGCATACTAGGAACAACCAAAGATAGCATTACAAACAACCGAACAATCAAAAAACTTTAAAAGAGGCATATGCTAGCTATAACAGGCTTAATAGCAAGCGAATATATGCATTCCTATCAGTATGTTTAAAACTGGATTGATGAGATGTACTGCACAGTAAATAATTGCACATATAGAGCATCACATTGTGAACAACTGAAATAAACAAGGCATAGTACAAACAACTAGATATAGCAATTAAAACTGGACATATTCTCACTACATAACAAAAGGGACTCGACAAAACAAATCATGGGTTTCCCCCTGTGAAGAGGCACGGCAAAACAAATCATGGGTTTCCTCACTAGTCACAGATGGGCTCGTTCCCGTGGGAAGAGCACAGACCCTGGATGCGCTCCATGTTGTCGCAGATGGGCTCCTTCCCCTTGGAAGAGCACGTTGTAGGGTGCCCTCCCTGATGTCGCAGATGGGCGCTTTCCCCTTGGAAGAGCAGATGGGCTCTCCCCTTGGAAGAGCCGAAGAGGGCGCCCTCCTCGTGGTCGCCGTCGATGAGGTCTGACTGGGAAGATGTGGATCCCAAGCCACCATCACAGAACGTGTCCTTCAGTAATGACAAAAGGGGCTCGATGGCGATGTAGAATGGCAAATTGTTGACAATGAGTGAGAGGAGATCAGCGGCGGGGCCATGGATGAGATCAACAGCGGTTGAACCCGAGAGGTTGGGTGTGGGCCACTTAACCTGTGACATAGCCGGCCTGAGGCCATCCCTGTCGATGACCTTGATGTCGTAGCCAGCGGATGAGACATGCCTGCATACTCTAGCCCGCTGCTTGAGTGCCTGCCGCTAGTAATGGTCGTCAGCTTCCTCGGCGACGTCGGGCGCAGTGACCGCTATACACCTCTTTTGGGCCAGTCGCTCCTCGAGCTCCACGGGAAGCGTACCCAGGCTTAGGCTGCGACACACTGGATTCGGGGATGGGGATCCGTGGGAAAGGGGGCGTTTGGCAGGCGTCATCTAAGAAAGTCAGGGAAGCCTGGGTATGGAGATCGGTGGGTAAGCCGCATGGGCAGACCGGCAGATGTTGACAATGGAGGCCC